>NC_142943.1:37178085-37198085 GCF_046866305.1 Octopus bimaculoides | reverse complement strand
ATAATGTACATAATTCCTCATCTCTAAAATAAATGCTTAGATTATTTCTTTATTGGCCACAGGAAGCTAAACATAGACGGGACACACAAGGACAGAGAAAGGGATTAAGTCCAGTACATCGACCCCAGTGCGTAACTGATACTTATTTAATCGAGTCCAAAAGGATGAAAGGCAAAAATCGACCCGGCGGAATTTGAACTCAGAAAGTAACGGCAGACGAAATACCAATTTCTTTATTGCCCACAAAGGGCTAAACATAGAGAGGACAAACAAGGACATACAAAGGGATTACGTCGATTACATCGATCCCAGTGCGATACTGGTACTTAATTTATCGACCCCGAAAGGATGAAAGGTAAAGTCGACCTCGGCGGAATTTGAACTCAGAACGTAACGGCAAACGAAATACCGCTAAGCATTTCGCCCGGCGTGCTAACGATTCTGCCAGCGCGCCGCCCTTTGTAATGTCTAGATTTATTTCAGTTCTGATTCACACTGCGTTGTGTAGACGACATGTATTTTTAATAATCTTGTCTAAAATGCGAACAAGGCCTGAAATTTTGGGAATCGCGTAATTTCCTTCGTGCCAAGAATCTTTCGTGTCTAGAGACCTGTGTCCTATGATGGACGGCCATTTTTAATTGACTCCAACGATCAGCTGCCATTTCTATCATTTATACAAACGCCCAATCAATGTATTCCTCCACCTTTTGCAAATGGATAACTATACAGTCTTACATCGTTTTATTTTGTTGCTATATTATGTATATGTAATGTAATGAAGTGTGTAAGTTTATATTTAGATAATGTATAAATGTATATAGAACTCTCTCTTTTTACTCTTTTCCTTGTTTCAGTCTTTTGACTGTGGCCAAGCTGGAGCACCGCCTTTAGTCGAGCAAATTTTGGGAATCGCGTGAAGTGGGTTATATTGATCCCAGTGTTCAACTGGTACTTATGGTATCGATTCCGAAAGTGTGAGAAGCAAAGTCGACCTCAATAGAATTTCAGCTTTGATACATAAAGACAGACGAAATGCTGTTAAGCATTTTGGTCGGCATGCTAACGATTCTGCCAGCTTACCGCCTTATGCAAGCATGCACCACGCACACACATGGATGCACGCCCGCATGCGCGCGCGCACACACACACACACACACACAAAATTAATATATATAGCAGTTTGCAATGTTTACCAAATACACATATAAGGCATATATGCATACATGCATACATACATACATACATACATACATATATATATATATATATGTATATATGTACATATGTATATATATGTATATGTATATATAGTTTTAGGGAAAATAACCAATTTTCAAGAACTCATCGATGAAAATCCATTATCACATATAGAAAAATTAATAATTAAAAGCTCTGTGCTTTTAATTATTAATTTTTCTATATGTGATAGTGGATTTTCATCGATGAGTTCTTGAAAATTGGTTATTTTCCCTAAAACTATATATTTTATATATACTTTATCTATAAGGCTCAATTTAATTTTAATTTTTTATAAATTGATTTTAATTGAGTTTTTTTACCTGTAATTTTGGATTTTGTCCCTAATATTATTATTATGTATATGTATATATACATATATAAACATCTATATTTATGTGTATGTATACACACACAACTATACATATATCTACATACGGACACACACATACATATATATATGCTTGTGAATATATGTACCTACACAAACACACACACACACACTATACACTTCCACACACACACTATACACTTCCACACACACACTATACACTTCCACACACACACATACACAACTATCATAGAGAAAGTGTGTTCTCTCCAGTTCCTGTAATCTCTCCGAAATTGTCAAAGTGACGAAATTGCTGCTGTCTTGAGAATTCTTATCAGTTTCTTCGGTTCGGCTTTTTTTCAATTCGCAAAGATTTCACGTATTCCTCTTCCCCACCCAACCCCCACCTCCCGCACAGCCACCACAACCGACAGTTCTTCATTTCGAATATTACCATTTACATGTCTTGCACGAAACCAAGTATATTTGGCATTCTTGTCCTTCCTCTTTACTTTACCATTTTGCCCCCTCTTCCTTTAATTTCCACCACCACCACCACCTAACAGCCTACTTTTAATTCTCTGTCACCCCACCTCAGTCTTCCTTTATCTATCCACCTCTCATTGTCTCTCTCTCTCTCTCTCTCTCTCTCTCTCTCTCTCTCTCTCTATCTATCTATCTATTAGTCTGTTGTGTGTATATGAGTAATAATAATAATAATAATAATAATAATATTCATAATTCTACTTTTCTCTTTCTTTTTCCTCGTTTTCTATCTATCTATCAAACTGTCCGTCTATCAGTCTGGCTGTCTGTCTATCTATCTATCTGTCTATCTATCTATCTATCTATCTATCTATCTATCTATCTATCTATCTATCTATCTATCTGTCTATCTATCTATCTATCTATCTATCTATCTATCTATCTATCTATCTATCTGTCTGTCTGTCTATCCGTGTCTATTCTTTGCCCCCTTTCTCTGTTTGAATCTAAGGCACTTCTTTTTTGTCCTCCATTAAAGCCTTTATGTAACTTCCTCTCTTTTCTTCCCTTCTTTAGGATCTATCTCGTTATCTTTGGCTGTCGCACATACACAAGCACACACACACACACACACACACACACACACACTGCGCGCACACACACACACACACACACGCGTGCGCGCACACACACACACACACGCACAAACGCGTGCATATTGCGCACATATAAGCATACAGACACATCACCAATAATCGTATATTTATGAGAGCCTGTGTGTGCTTGCGAGCACGACATAAGCAAGCTCGCACGCACGCAAGCATACACACCGTATATACATACTTAAATATAGCAAAGTGTATATATATATATATATATATATATAATATGTACCCCAACCCCACACACAAGCACATACACAGATACAGAGACACGCATACACACACACGGACGCAAGCACAGGCGCGCGCGCACACACACACACACACACACACACATATACTGAGATGTGGAATTATTTGCGTATATAAGTGGGTGTGTCTGCGTATGTATGCATGTACGTACCTATGTATATATGTATGTATGAATGTATGTATATATATATATATATATAAATATATATATATATATATATATATATATATATATATATACATACATGCATACATATATACACACACAGGAGCATACAGGCACACACACATGTATATTCATATATATATACTGGCGCACACAGTCACACACACGTGTATATGCATATATATATATATATTTACACACATACATATGTATTATGTATGTATGCAGTGCTTGCTATCGCTCGATTCTTAATATAACATCTTCAAAAATACCCACCCTTTCTCTCTATATTATTCAAATTATGTGGACTTTTCTCTGACAGGCAATTATTAATTGTTATACATGATAGCAATGGCCAACTCTATTTCCAGTAATTTCCTTCGTGCCAAGAATCTTTCGTGTCTAGAGACCTGTGTCCTATGATGGACGGCCATTTTTAATTGACTCCAACGATCAGCTGCCATTTCTATCATTTATACAAACGCCCAATCAATGTATTCCTCCACCTTTTGCAAATGGATAACTATACAGTCTTACATCGTTTTATTTTGTTGCTATATTATGTATATGTAATGTAATGAAGTGTGTAAGTTTATATTTAGATAATGTATAAATGTATATAGAACTCTCTCTTTTTACTCTTTTCCTTGTTTCAGTCTTTTGACTGTGGCCAAGCTGGAGCACCGCCTTTAGTCGAGCAAATCAACCTCAGGACTTATTCTTTTGTAAGCCTAGTACTTATTCTATCGGTCTCTTTTGCCGAACCGCTAGGTTACGAGGTTTGTTTCTAGAGTAGAAAAGAGCTCTCATCATCGGTCTTAAACTTATTTTGTCCGCTGTATGTGAATCTTTGTTTCTTTTTTGCTTTCCCTAAGACATTCGTTCTCAGGTTGAATTTCTATTGCTGTAGCTTTCTTTATTAATTTCAGATATTACTGTTTTTTTGTTTTTTTTTCTGTAATATATTTAGTTCATCTAAATTTTATTCGGTTTTTCTTCAATTACAACGGCATTCTCTAATTTCTTAAACGAACGATCGTCAATTAATATCAATGATTTATGGAAACAAATCATTATTTGCGTATTCATCCATTTATTTAATTATATACTTCTACAATTTATTCTAATTAGAATTTTAATTTATGTACGAAAAATATTTTCCCAAATTTGGAACTGCATATCTGTATTAAATGCAGGATTAAGTTAGTACAATTACTTCAAGCTAGAACGAACACACACACATGTATACAAACACCACACAGAGGCACACACACACTCACCTGCACACATAGATTACATGTGTACATACACACACACACACACACACACACACACATATATATATATATATACAAATATCCATATATATATATGTATATATATATATAGATGCATATACATATATATACAAACACCTGCATTTATATATATATATATATATATATATATGATATATATGCATGTATGTATACACACACACACACACACACACACACGCACACACACATTTTCATATCAGTGTACAGATGAAACTTAGCAATCAGCACAAATATCGATAACTTTAAAATTAATTAAAATTAACAAAAGACAATTAAAACCCTACCAAAAGTCTGTAATTAATTTTTGCTGCACACCAAAAGTCATAAAATCTCTGTAATTTGTTTGTTTTCCTCCATTCACCTTACATTTTCTACACTATTAGGTAAAAAGATGTTTTTCTCATTACATAGTTTATTGAAATGATATGTCAGCATTGGTTATAAGCTTATTATACTCGGAAATACATTAAAATGAGAAGTATAGGAATTTAGTGTGATTTACAAATCTGAGGTCTTGCGATTCAGATTTTACTAAAAGATGGAATTTAGCTATGGTGAGATTAAAATTGTATTTTTCTTTTCGCTTTTCGATGTTTGAATCGAACAAGCATCATCTCACAAATGTATGAATTTAGATTTCCTTGAAGAGAAATGCGCGCAAGTGCGTGCAAAATCATTCGCACCCATGCACGTGCGCTTTAACGCAAACATGCACACACACGCACTGGCACGTACACACTCAGAGAAGCGCACATGCACACATGCAAACACTCACGCATACACGCATAAAGATTGAGCCAGTAAACATAGCGGTTCGGCAAAAGTGACCGATAGAATAAGTACTAGGCTTACAAAGAATAAGTCCTGGAGTCGTTTTGTTCGACTAAAGGCGGTGCTCCAGCATGGCCGCAGTCAAATGACTGAAACAAAGAAAAGAATAAAAAGATTATATATGGTGAAAAAAAAAGACAGTGGAAGAGACAGAAAGTAAGAGAAAGAGGAGGAGTTAGATAGGTAGATAGATAGATAGATAGATAGATAGATAGATAGATAGAGAGAAGGAAAGAGAGAGAAGTATATTACTAAAAACATTAGATCAACTTTCTTCGAAAGTTAGAAAGGTGAAAATACGTTGAATGCTTTCATCTTTGGGTGACCTCCACCCTAAAATCGTTTCCACATCTTGAAAATCCTAGATTTTAAACCAACTTTGTATTTATTTTCGCCCTTTTAAAATCATTTAATTTAATTTCCGACACCATTTAAATATGTTGTAAATATCATATAATCTAATTTCATAATAATAAAATTTGTGCGTTTGGGTCAAAAAGGCTGGTAAATTTTATTTTAGATTTAATCTTTTAAAATTACTATATATTCTAATATTTGATATATGATATTTTTCGGAATAAAGATTAAAGATTAGTGTTTTGTGCAATTACTTCAATAATTTGTAGAAAGTAAAACTGTAAAAGTCAATGCTGGAATAAATATTCATTATGTTTAAATCTTAATTAAATAAACCTTAACGGTGAATTTTAATTTTATTTTTCATTTCCGAACATTTCTCAAAAACTTTGTGTAGTATCTTTTAAATCCTAATTATTATAAAATGAAAGTGCAAGGTTTGTTGGATCGTGAGAATACCGGACAAAACGCTTAGCGGCATTTCGTCCGGCTTTACGACATGGTTTCAAATTCCGTCCAGATCGGCTTTATCTTTCATCCTTTCGGGGTATTTAAAATAAGTACCGGTTGAGCACTGGGGTCGATGTTATCGACTAACCCCCCACATAAACTCTAAGGCCTTGTTCCTATATCGATTTCATATCAGCACATTGCAAACTCAGCAATTTCGAGTGTTCATCTCGTACTTATTTTAACGACCCCGAAAAAAATGAAGGGCAAATTCGATCTCGGAAGAATTTGAATTCAGAACGTACACACGGACGAAATGCCGCTAAGCGCTTTGCCCGGCGTGCTAACGATTCTGTCACTTTGTCTCTATATTAAAAAGAATTATTAAATAATTGAGTTCATAAAAATAATTTGGGTGGTGGGAGGGGTAGATTGTCATGGAAAATCTCCGTATATAATTCATAACACTAAATATTTTTCTCTCACAGAATATGTTCAATAATATAATTTTGAATTAAGGCGGCGAGCTGGCAGAAACGTTAGCACGTCGGGCGAAATGTTTAACGGTATTTCGTCTGTCTTTACGTTCTGAGTTCAAATTCCGCTGAGCTCGACTTTGCTTTTCATCCTTTCAAGCTATCTATCTCTCTGTCTATATATATATATATATATGTATGTATATATGTATGTATCATTGAGATGGACGTAATATATCAGACCTATGAAACTTTCAATTCATACAAACGGACACACATTTATCAATGATCTCTTCGAAAGGAAATCTGGTCATCTAGAAATGAAGTCTTTCCCATGCACCCTCTGCTCTGTCATTCATACCTTTGCCCATAGGAATAAAACGCATTTTCCACCCACCCATCCATATTAGCCTTATCCTCCACTTTACGGCCCAAACCTCAGCCCCCACCTTCGACAACTTCAAACCCCCTATACCCACCCGCCGAACCCTGGTATTTCTCATGCAGCCAATGGTGTGCAATAATTCTTCCGTCCCCTTACTTTAACCAACCGCGTATTGTTTGTTGGCTGATATATATCTCTGGACCGAGTTTTAGGCCAATGCTGCAGCCTTTGTCTCGGGTTACATACAAACAAACTACATCAGGATGGCCTTTTGCTTGTCCCGGTTAATAATACTTTTCAATCTGTACATTTTCCTCAGCAGATGATACAAACATGCACAACATTGTATTCACCTAAATACGCGTATGTATATATAACCACATGCAATGACTTAGATATATTAACGTCTCTAGAAATATATATATATATACTAGAAATATATATATATACGTAATTTTCAAATATATTAATCATGAATGATTTATCTTTTATTATAGAAATAATAGATTATATATATATATATATATATATATATATATATATATAAACATACACGCAATTACATGCATGTTTGTATATTGATCTTCCATGCCCTCATACATACACACACTTTCTGTCCGTCTGTCTGTTGAAAGGCAAAGACGACCTCGGCGGAATTTGAACTCAGAACGTAACGGCGTGCTAACGTTACTGCCAGCTCGACGCATTTATGAATGTAATATATTGATGGATGTGTGTGTGTGTGTATATATATATATATATATATATATATATATATATATATATATATATATGTGTGTGTGTGTGTGTGTGTGTGTGTGTGTGTGTGTGTGTGTGTGTGTGTGTGTAAATAATGAAAAGGCATGAGAAAAATGAATAATGTAAAGGAAAAGAAGATGAAGATTAAAGAAATAGGAAAGGGAGGAAAGAATAAGGAATAAAGATTGATGGAAAATGAAACGTGAAGAAGTGTGAAAGAAGGAAAATGCGAAGAAGAAAAAAATACTTAAAACGTGTATGTATGTATGTATGTATGTATGTATGTGTGTGTGTATGTATGTATGTGTGTGTGTGTATCTATGAGTGCATATATGTATGTTTGATGTATGTATATGTTTATATATAGGTGCATAAATATATGTATGCCTGTACGTGTGTAGATAGGTATTATATGAATGTATGCACACACACACACACACACACACACACACACACACACATATATATATATATATATATATATATATATATATATATATATATATATATATATATATATATGTATGTATGTATGTATGTATGCACGTACGTATGTTTCTATGTAGATGTGTATAGAATACTTTTATGTGTGTGTACAAGTGAGTGTATGTTTATGCATACATACATTTATATATATGTAAACGCATGCATACATGCATACATACAACACACAATCTTATGTGTATGAATGTGTGTGCATGTATGTGTTTGTGCATGTAAGTATTCACTTGCACGTTTCTTTGCCTATGTGTATGTATGTATGTATGTATGTATGATTTCAGGTGTGGGATTGTACGTTGTTGCGTGTATCTGTCTATGCGAATGTGTGTGTGTGTGTGTGTGTGTGTGTGTGTGTGTGTGTGTTTGAGTCTTCGTTTCCAGCAGTGAAAGCGAGGTTAGGAAAACGTGGAAGTTGTGAAAGGAAGGTGTTGGGCGTGATGGTGGGGGAGGGGTGCGTATCTATGAACGATGTGAGAAAGGACCGGGTGGTGGAAGAGGTGGAGAGAGTGCAGAGGTGGGGGAGGGGGATTTGGTTCCGCAGGGATTATTGTGTGAAATTTCCTCGTTCCACCTTTCCAAATCCGAAACTTGGCACCGTAATAGCATTTATTGTTCTTTATTCTCAAAACCGACCCAATTACTGAGTCCCGTTCTCCATGATTAATGGTGATGGCCACTATGTGTGCACATGCGATGAGGAGAAAGTAGTGGTGGTGGCGTCATGGTAGTGGTAGTGATGGTTGCTTGGGGGGTGGGGGTGGGGCACGATAGGGAGAGTAAGGGCCATAGTGGAAATGGTGTTCACGGAATTGGTAATTGATGGTGGTGGTGGTGGTGGTGACAGTGGAGGTAGAAGCGGCGGTGGTGAGAGTGGAAGTGGTGGTAGCGGCGATGATGAAAGTGGTGGTGATGGAAGTGCATGTTGTAGTGGTAGTGGTGGTGCCGGGGGCGGGACGGGGCGGCCGCAGCGGCGGTGGTGCTTGTGGAGGCGGTGAAGGCGGTGGCGATAGCGGCGGCGAGGTGATGGCGGAGGTGGCGGTGGTGGAGGCGGTGGTGGTGGTGGTGGAAGTGGCGGTGGTGGAGGCGGTGGTGACGCGGCAATGGAGTGGCGGCGGCGGCGGCGGCGGCGGAGCTCGGTGGTTGTGGTGTTATAATAGTGGTGTCTGTGGTGGTGAGTGGGGGGTTGCAGTTGATAGGCAAGTGGGAAAGAAGAGATGCGTTTCGATGGTGGCGTAGTGGCCGAACGGAATGGCGTCGCGTTGTGTTGTGTGGTGTTGTGCAAGACATTGGTAGAGGGTCAGCGAGAGTGTGTTGCTGGCGGCGGCGGGGGAGGGGAGGCGAATGGTTATGGGGCACACACGTTCTGACTGGAAATGGCTTTATGTTGCCAAAAGTAATTACACGTTTGTTCTAGCAGAGGAGAGAATATCTGTGAAAGAGAAAGTAGGAGGGATAGTAAGAGAAGAAGTCAGAGTGAGGGAGGGAGGGAGTGAGCGAGAATAAGAGAGATTGATAGATACAGGCAGAGAACAAGAGAGATAATGTGTGCAAATGGATGAGGAAGGTCCTCTATGTTGTATGTATGTGTTTATATCTGTCTATCTATATACACACATAACATACATACATACATACATAACAGACACACACACACACACACACACACACACACATATATATATATGTATGTATGTATATATATCTATATATATATATATATATATATATATATATATATATATATATATATATATGTATATATATATATATATATATATATGTATATATATATATATATATATATATATATATATATATATATATATATATATATATATATATATATATATATATATATATATATATATATATATGTATATATATATATACAGTAATCTCTCGCCATATCGCGGTTCACTTATCGCGGTTTATCATTTAAGCTTACGTCGATTCCTCCATGGTGTTGTCTTGCATTTATAATAAAAATATATATATATATACAAATTATAAAAATAATGAAAAATATATATACATTACAATACCGTTTCCACTTCGCGGGTTTTGAACTATCACGGGGGTTTTGGAACGTAAATCCTGCGATAGTCGAGGGATTACTGTGCATGTATGTATGTTTGTGTGTATATATATATATATATATGTATATATATACATATATATATATACATACATATATATATACACAATATATATATATATATATATATATATATATATATGCATATATGGGTACAGGACGTCACCAACTGTGCAAATAACAAGAAATACGTAAAGATACGAGTTAAATATGTAAACAACGAGAGAAAAAATGGAAAACAGGACAAGCAAACACAGAGAAAGTACCATTCATCAGGTGTCGGCTGTCTATCTGCTACTCATTTCGTGCATTCAACGATAATATGAGTCTTCAAAGACAGTTGCTCCCATAAATTATAAAATAAAATTTAGGGTTTATAGAGGGAACTTACAGCAGAATTAATTATTGAAGTACATGATATTATATCATAACTAATTGAATATAAAAGAGACGAGATAGGCATGTTTGGAAGGTAGGAAATTCTTTGATAATAAACTTGTTTAATCAGAGTGGACGTGAATGCTCAACAATATCCAATAAGAACAAACACAAGATCAAGAACAAATATAATAACAATCTGTATTCTTATCCTCTATCAGAAACGAAACATATCCGTTTTATATATTTTTCCCCAAGTGTCTTATAGTCAATTCCTTGTAATCTGAGGATTTTTACATTTCCCAGAATAGTTTCAAACGTCACATTTAGTATGTCTGCTAGACTTCTAAATCAAATTCAGACATATTTTTCTCAAAATTGTCATCTTTCATCACTTCTCTAATTTGCGGTCCAACAAAAATGGAATTGGGCGGGGGGGGGGGGGGATTAAAAAAAACGGGTGCTTTTATTTTTGTTTTAGTTACAACCGGATATGCGAAAAAGATATTTGATTACACCGCCATCTTTATTTAAAGACTTTACAAAAATACTTTTGCATTCTAAAATTATGTGCAATGTAGGTAAAAAAAGCTTTTAAATAAAGTATATATATATATATATATATATATATATATATATATATATATATATATGAAGATATACATACGTATATATATGCATATATACATACATACATATATATATGTGTATGTGTGTGTGTATGTCAGTATATGTATGATAATAATATATATATTTGTATATATATACATAGTATATATATATATATATATATATATATATATCTGTAAATAATATGTGACAATTATTCGGTATATATATATATCGTCACTACGACGATGTTTCAACCTCTTATAAGGACGGTTCCATCCAAGTTGCACTGGTTTAATACATATTATATTGTTAAGAAGTGTTCCTTCAATAAATATATTATAAATATCAAATATTATTAAGTAAGTAAATGGAGAGATTTAATCGATACAAATTAATTAATTTATTAATTAACATTGCCTACAATTGTTTCCGTGTATATTGAAACAATTGCAGGCAATGTTAATTAATAAATGAATTAGTTTATATCCAATAAATCTCTCTATTTTCTTACGTAATAATAATATATATATGTATGTGTGTGTGTATGTATATGTGTGTATATATATGCATGTATATTTATGATTATATATATGTATAATACTCACACACTACCTATATATATATTTATACGTGCTTGTACATTTGTATACTTACATACACACGAACGCAAACACTAACAACTTTTGATGTGTGTGTGTGTTTGTACACGTGTGTATACGTTCGTACCTCTGTGTGTGTGTGTGTGTGTGTGCGTGTGTGTGCGTGTGGGTGAATACTTTAGCCTTTACCCATCACGCACTGGCAGACATTTACGCATGCTGAAAGCTGATTGGTTCGTTTATTTTGCTCATGTATGTGAATACCAAATGGTTGGTGCACACGGAGTTAAACCGACTTGAGTGCGAAAACCTACTACTACTACTACTACTACTACTACTACTACTACTACTACTACCACCACCACCACTGCTAATTCACATATGTTCTTTTACTTTTTTTATTTGTTCCAGTCATCTGATTGCGGACGATCACACGCTACACACCTTCCTTTCAAGCACTGCTCTAAACAGCGGGAGTGAGCTACAATGTTAAAACTTAGTGCGCATGCACAGCAGAGTTTATACGGCCTTACTTCGCGTGCTTTAGCTTCGTTACTATGGTAACAATCCGAATACTTATTGATCAGACCACGTACGTATGTATATATATATATATATATATTTATATATATAAATGCATACATATATACATATATATTTATTTATATATATATATGTATGTGTGCGCGCACACACACACATATTTATATATACATGCTCCAGGATGGTCACAGTCAAATGACTGAAACAAGTAAAAGAATATATACATACACACACATACGTACACACATATCTAGATACACGCACACACATACACACGCATACACAAACACATGCACACATATACATGCACACACACGCACTCACACATAGAAAAAAACTTCGAAATTGCAGTCATACCTGTTTGTGTAATAGTTTAATTTATATGTTCCCTACTAAAGTCTTAAATGTCCATATTCATATAACTCGACATAAAAAAAACAAGCATTAATTTATATATACATACAAACACACTCACACAAAAGTACAACGATGCGCACAGTACTTATATACATACAAACATATATATATATATATATATATATATATATATATATATATATATATATATATATATATAAGTTCAAAAAAGGAAAAAGTCAAAAAAAACAACAACAACAACAAACAACAACGTGAGGACGTGATACAGATTGTGTTACTAGACGCTCGGGAAAGGAAAGAGAGAGAGAGTATGACGTTTCGAGCGGAGCTCTTCGTCGGAAACAAGGAAAGTCCAAGGAAAGGAAAAATGGAGGAAGAAAAGAATCGCCACCGATGTCCACGAGGTTACATTGTGGAAGGACCGGAAGAGGAAAGGTTGGAGGAAAAGTTCTTTCTAAGACAGGAGAGTGCAAGAGGGATATATATATATATATATATATATATATATATATATATATATATATATATATATATATATATATATATATATATGTATGTGTATATATATATATATATATGTACCTATGTATGTATATTTGTATGGACATGTATATAAGCACACACATATACATCCATGTGTATACGTAAATACACACACATGCTCACAGCGCCATAGATCTATATCGTTGTTATACACATTTCTCATTTATATTATACATGTGTGATTGAGTATAGATGTATCATGTGACTGTTTGAGCAATGTCTCGGTTTGTATGCGTTTGTGTATTTGTGTGTGTGTGTGTGTGTGTCTGTGCGCGTGTGTTTTCCTCCCCTTATGCAAATATGTAAATACAGGCATTGGTTGGCATGTATGTATGTGTGTGTGTGTGTGTGTGTGTGTGTGTGTGCATTTATCTTTATATGTGTGCGTCCATATCTGCTAACATATCTGTTTGTCTTGTTAAGACGCCAATTTCACGCCAACGTAGCTCAAACGTAGATTCTTCTCTGCAATTTCCGAGTGAGTCATTTGGCAGCAGAATCTTCCTAAGACAAAAAAAAAAAACAAAAAAAAAACCCTATCGAGAGCAAACACCCTCCCTCGACCAATAACCTCCTATACCAAATGCACAATCTAATCAGCCAAGCAGCCGGCCTGCCGACCAACCAGCCAGCCAGCCAGCCTGTGAGGTTACCAGCCATCGAGCTTTGCTCTCTCTCTATATAAAGTTAGTTGTCAATCTTGACTAACCTTCCCCTTCCCCACGTGATCTGCCAGCCAGTCACCTCTTCTTCGTTGTGTCATTGGTTCATTCGGCTCAAATTAGCTTCTCAATTTCTTCCAGATCTGCCAAAAATAATAAATAAATAAAAGAAAGAAAGAAAGCTAAAATAAATAAACACCTTGGGCAAGTGTCTTCTAATATAGCCTCGGGCCGACCAAAGCCTTGTGAGTGTATTTGGTTGACAGAAACTGAAAGAAGCCCGTCGTATATATGTATATGTATGTGTGTTTGTGTGTCTGTGTTTGTCCTCCCCTCCAACATCGCTTGACAACCGATGCTGGTGTGTTTACATCCCCGTAACTTAGCAGTTCGGGAAAAGAGGCCGATAGAATAAATACCAGGCTTACAAAGAATAAGCTTCCACACTACTTCCGTCATACAAATTCAACCCCAGTCATTGATCGATCCAGGTTATAGAGGAAGACACTTGCTCAAGTTGTCGCGTCGTTGAACCGAACTCGAAAAACGCGGGATTGCAAAACGAGCTTCTTTAAAACTCACAACTATATCAGTCAGCAAAGGTTGAACAAACCTAATATATGTCAAAGGAAAGCTAGCTGTGACTATCATGTCTTATTTAAGACACCACATTAATATCAACATTATCCAGTGTGTATGTTTCTGTTATTTTTTTAAAGGTAGTAAGGCGTCTACAGTAGTAGTAGTAGTAGTAGTAGCAGCAGCAGCAGCAGCAGCAGCAGTAGTAGTAGTAGTAGTAGTAGTAGTAGTAGTAGTAGTAGTAGTAGTAGTAGTAGTCGTAGTAGTAGTAGTAGTAGTAAAATTATTATTATTAGTAGTAGTACCATTAGCAGAAAATGTAGTAGTAGTAGTAGTAGTAGTAGTAGTAGTAGCAGTAGTAGTAGTAGTAGTGCTATTAGTGGTAGTAGTAAAATTATTATTATTAATAGTAGTACCATTAGTGGAAGATGTAGTAGTAGTAGTAGTAGTAGTAGTAGTAGTAGTAGTAGCAGTAGTAGTGGTGGTGGTGGTAGTAGTAGTAGTAATAGTAGTAGTAGTAGTAGTAGAAGACGTAGTTAGTGGAAGTTGGTGGTTGTATTGTTGCTGTCGTTGTTGTTGCTGCTGGTGGTGGTGTTATTGTTGTTGTTGGTGGTGGTGTCGTGATGATAATGGCATTGGCGATGATGATGATGATGCTCATATAATAAGTAGGCCTTTTGAGAAAGCGTTGTTTATTAGTTTATTCTAGAAAATTAAATGGTAAAACCAAAACGAGGGAAAAAAAAAGTGAAAGGAAAAAACCAACAACAACATCACATCATCTCCGAACTGTATGCAAATTAATGCGTGTATATATACGAGAAGAATGAAATAATTTCCATCTATAGAGTCTGGTCTTATTATAACACACTGTTCCAGCATCCATTCTGCTTCAGTCTCTTCTCGGCTTGTCTCACCCTGAGATAATCCAGTAAGCCAATATCCGGTGCTGTGGCCATTAAAACGCTCATTTGCATAATAAATGCGAAGCCATGAAACGAACGAAATATCATTCATAGCACGAACATGTGGACTATGTATACAGTTACACACTCTTTCTTTCTTTCTTTCTTTCTTTCTTTTTCAATGGTTCAGCTTCTCCCAAATATATACATACGCTTCGAGGCTATACTTTAATATATAATATAATATAATATAATATAATATAATATATATATATATATATATATATATATATATATATATATATATATATATATATATATATATATATATATATGTATATGTATATGTATATGTAATATATAATACACACACATATGTATATATATGTATATATATATATATATATATATATATATATATATATATATATATATATATATATATATGCATATATGCATGCAATCATGCAAAGATAAAGTCATAAATGCATACATGCATTCTTACATACCATACATGGATACGTACATAAACGCACGCATACGTGCGCGCGCGTGGGTGTGTGTGTGAAGGGCGCTGTTAGAGTGAGAGAGCGAGAGAGAGAGAGAGGAAATAGAATGAAACAAATGATGATGATGATGACGATGGTGATGATGATGATGATGATGATGATGATGATGATGATGATGATGATGATGATGGTGATGGAAATGTCACTGTTATAACGGATATAGTTACAGATGTCGCTGAAGCTTAATCTCTAATCAATAAATAATATTTCAAATTATATGCAAGACTATTTGCTTGACATCTTATTGTGTCTGGGGGAGAGGCATTCCCTTTCAGTGCCTTATTATTTAACACTCTCAGTATCGCTTGACAACATGGCTTGACAACCGATGGTGGTGTGTTTACGTCCCCGTAACTTAGCGGTTCGGCAAAAAAAGAGGACCGATAGAATAAGTACTAGGCTTCCAAAAAAGAATAAGTCCTGGGGTCGATTTGCTCGACTAAAGGCGGTGCTCCAGCATGGCGACAGTCAAATGACTGAAACAAGTAAAAGTAAAATAGAGTAAAAGAGTAAGTCATTAAAGGGTTAATATACTATAAAAAAATGTTTGTGCGAGCGGTCAGAATGAAAAGTCTTATTATGACCGGCTGTGTGGTAAGTAGCTTGTTTACCAACCACATGGTCCCGGGTTCAGTTCCACTGCATGGCATCTTGGGCAAGTGTCTTCTACTATAGCCTCGGGCCGACCAAAGCCTTGTGAGTGGATTTGGTAGACGGAAACTGAAAGAAGCCCGTTGCTGGTGTGTTTATGTCCCCGTAACTTAGCGGTTCGGCAAAAAGAGACCGATAGAATAAGTACTAGGCTTCCAAAAAAGAACAAGTCCTGGGAACGATTTGCTCGACTAAAGGCGGTGCTCCAGCATGGCCACAGTCAAAAGACTGAAACAAGTAAAAGAGTAAATACATTCCCGATTCATTTTCTAAAGCTCGGTCTACTTGGCTATTACTGTTAGCCGGTCGATCAACCGTGTAAAGGCTCGCACGTCAGATCACAGAGCTTATTTATGTTCATTATTTCGCTGATGGGATGAGTCGGGCAGAAATAACATGATCAAAGACGTTCTAGCAGTGGCCATCCCATCTTTTCATTCTCATTATTATTGTAAAGGATCGTACGCGGAATTCTTTGCAAAAGAGAAAAAAAAAACTGATGTTGTGATGTGCATGCCTATGCTGCTAAGAGCTAGATTGTATTGGCAAGGTTAGTTTAAATGAAATTAATTCAAATAGGAATCGAACCGGGATGCGCATTCGGTTCAGTGTCTCACTTGCTCCTCTTGCGCTGCGGTTTACGGAAACCCAGTCTCGACTCCACCCAAGATAAACAGTTAAGTGTGGGTGGTAACTTTTCTCCGATTGGGTGCCTATTGTGTTTTCTCTTTCCCTTTAATACTTATACATCATTTAAAGGTAAGCGTATATGTGACGCAGAAAGTGGGGGAAAAACACAATAACAGAGAGAGAGAAAGAGTGAAAGAGAGAGAATGAGAGACAGAGAGAGAGAGAGAAAGAAAGAGAAAGGGAGAGAGAGTGTATATGTTACATGTGCTTGTGACCCTCGTCGTCAGTTACTCGACACGCCAATTCGGTATTCCATTGGGCGAGAGGAAAAAAAAGATATTTTGATACAATGGACCGCGAATAGTTGGGTGGGCCAGCTGCCAAACAAAGCGTGAAAGCTCGGTGCTTGATACTAAGGGAAGTAACTGTTTCTATTACTCGCAGATAATATTTATTCTTACATTTGCTAATCCGTCGCCGCCAAAGCCACCTCTCTACATATATACACTTTTATTCATTTGTTTCAGTCATTTGACTGCGGCCATGCTGGAGCACCGCATTTGGTCGAACAAATCGACCCCAGGACTTATTCTTTGTAAGCCTAGTACTTATTCTATCGGCCTCTTTTTTTTTCTCCGAACCACTATGTTACGGGGACATAAACACACCAACATCGGTTGTGAAACGACGGTGGTGGAAAAACACATACATACATACATACATGGCCCGAGGCTACAGTAGAAGACACTACAGTAGAAGACACGCTGTGAGACTGAACCCGGAACCATATGGTTGGGAAGCAAGTTTCTTACTGCACAGCCACTCCTGCGCCACGCCACTCCTGCGCCTCGCCACTCCTGCGCCTTGCCACACAGCCACTCTTAATTAAAAAAAAAATTAAGAACTCTAGTAAAATAGCAAGTTGTTGTTGTGTTGGCACTCCGTCGCTTACGACGACGATGGTTCCAGTTGATCCGTTCAACGGAACAGCCTGCTCGTGAAATTAACGTGCATGTGGCTGAGCACTCCACACACACACGTGTACCCTTAATGTAGTTCTCGGGGATATTCAGCGTGACACAGAGTGTGACAAGGCTGACTCTTTGAATTACAGGTACAACAGAAACAGGAAGTAAGAGAGAGAGAAAGTTGTGGTGGAAGAGTACAGCAGGGTTCGCCACCATCCCCTGCCGGAGCCTCATAGATGTTTTAGGTGTTTTCGCTCAATAAACACTCACAACGTCCGGTCTGGGCATCGAAACCGCGATCCTATGACCGCGAGTCCGCTGCCCTAACTACTGGGCCATTGCGCCTCTACAAAATAGCAAGTAACTTGCAAGGTCAAATCATTAATAATGATAATCCTTTCTATTAAAGGTACGCGACTTGAATCTTTGTGGGGGTGGGCGTGGGAGGAGGGTAGTTGATTACACCTACATCAGTGCTTGAACTAGTAGTACTTATGTCATCGACCCCGAAGGGATGAAATGGAAAATCGACTTCGGTGGAATTTGAACTCAGAACGTAAAGCCGGAGGAAGCATGCGACTGTGTGGTAAGAACCTTGCTTCCCAACTACATGGTTTCGGGTTGAGTCCCACTGCGTGGCACTTGAGGCCGACCAAAGCCTTGTGAGTAGATTTGGTATGCGGAAGTTGAAAGACGACCGAAGAAGAAATATCTATAATAAAATTCTAGTTGATAACTATAAATTTTTATTAAAACAAAACACGCGGGTGAAGTAAATCTCGTGGTGTGAAGAATCAACACAACATACGGCTGAAGTGAAACACAACAAACACAACGTGCGGTTGTCATAGTAACAATCTGTTAATGCCTCGCTGTCTGTTGAATGGCTAAAATTACCCAGATTTTCCCAACTTTCATTCCAAATAACATCAGATTCTTTAATTTACGAGATAAAGTAATTGGTCGATCGTAATCAAAACTCAGAGTTGCATCGATACAGCAAAATTGAAAGCAATCTGAGTAAAATTAAAAGGAGCTTGTTTTGCGAATGAAACAAACTAGATCCAATTCGGTTGCTACTTAGAAACTTTCGCACGACCCTGTGGAGGCCCACTTGTTGACTCGTTGAAGTGGATTCGATGAGGGGCTCTAGAAGTTTTATTTTTATTATGCACACTACGTACTCTCCACCGAGTGTTTCTCTCATTCGATCTCTTTCCCGCTCCTTTTTTTCTCCCACATTCTTTCATAGTCTCTCTCTCTCTCTCTCTCTCTCTCTCTCTCTCTCTCGCTCTCTCTGTCTGGCCCTCTCCTCCAACCGCTAACTATATTGACGTCAGTATGTCGGTGACATCAGAACGGAGTGACAAATCTGACGGGTTTTGCTTTTATCTCTGTCCGCCAAAGAAAGACAGTCGTAAAAATTTCATAAAACGAGCACCATAGAGCTATCCATACTTTCATTGTGCTATACACACACACACACACACGCGCACACACACACACGCACACGCACTTACACATACACACACATATATACACATATGCACATATGCATATATATATATATATATATATATATAACTATGTGTATATATATATATATATATATATATATAACTATGTGTATATATATATATATATATATATATATATATATATATATATATATAT
>NC_142943.1:37160585-37173085 GCF_046866305.1 Octopus bimaculoides | reverse complement strand
ACCATGTGGTTGGTAAGCAAGCTACTTACCACACAGCCACTCCTACACCTGTGGACGAAATTTCAAAAGCTGAAGGCAGGCATCTTCCACTTTGCCGGTGTTCTCGCTAACTTGTTTAAGCTTCATTTGAAAATGAAAGAGAGGGTTGAAGGGGAAGTGATGATTCCAAGTAAAATTTTTGAACGGTAGATGAGAGTGGTGAGATTCTTCTGAAAAAACGACCCTGCTCTGAGCATACACCTATAGATCGAAGGAGGACAACTAGGAGAGGGTAACTGCCTTAGTGGTACGATAACCGTGATGTTGGATTTCCTCGTGTAATCCTTATTAAAGGCGGCGAGCTGGTAGAATTGTTACCACGCCGAGCGAAAGGCTTCGCGGTATTTCGTCTGTGGCTACGTTCTGAGTTCAAATTCCGCTGAGGTCGACTTAACGATTCATCCTTTCAGGGTCGATAAAATAAGTACTATTTGAACACTGGGGGTCAATGTAATCAACTTAACTATTCCTAGGTATGAGTATAAAAACAAACTGCACCCCTCTGCTAAGCCATGTCGAGCCAGTGTGGCAAAGTAAAGCTCATCAAACCGGTATGCTCTCAAGCTCAAATTGACGACCTCCACATCAGACCGTGATTGTTGCAGAGAACATGCTGAGGCCTTTGTTCTGCTATGGACTGAACACGAGTAATCCAGTCCGATCCAATCCAACCCAATCCAGTCCAATCCAATCCAATCCAATCCAACCCTTATGTGAAATTTACACGTTGTATTTTGTAATATCACAGAGTATCGTCCTGTACTGTTCCCAATATATTGCGGAACAAAATGCTGAGCGGCATTTCTTCCGGTTCTTTACATTCTGATTTCAAACGCAGCTATGGTCCTCAGGCGACTTTATACGTATGTATATATGAACACACACACACATACACCGTTTTTTAATCTTCGATGAAGGTCTAACAAGTTGGTAGTAATCATGTACAGTACAATTACATCCATTTTAGAAATCTTGAGCCTGACTGATCCTGTAAATTTGTTAATCAGATATACTACTAAGAGAGCTATTACAATGAAATTAAATATGAAGGTAATTACAGTCTAGAGGAAATTCATGGAATACTTTACCTTCAAAAAACGTTGTAGTCTTAAGAATTGAGAGAGAATGAAAAGTTTATAATGTTTACATAGAGGGTAACAGCAATTTCCTGGGAATTATTTCAACATAAATATTTCATTGCTATTTCTCCTCTCTGTGAATATTATCATGCATATTTAAACGATATTTTCTTGAGAATGTTATACCATATAGCTTAGTTTTATATGGTTTCTCTGCTTTCTGTACTGTTTTATGATTTGAGCTGAAAACCTACTGAAGTTAGCTTTGCCTATAATCCTTCCGAGGTCAATAGAATAATGCACCAGTCAAATACTGCGGGTCATTAGAAGCGATTTTTCCCACTCTACAAATATTTCTGACTATGTTCCTATAAAAGACATTATCAGAAATCATTGTTATTGCAGTCATGGCAATATTGTAAATCAACTTCGAAGCTTCGTAAATACGTAGATCTGGGTTTAGAACTAAAAGATTATATACTCCACATGAGCGAAGAACTGGAATAGTCGTCGTCGAAATCGGCGGAGAATCCATTTAGGTAGATGCATGTAAAAAAACCCAAATATTTTGCTTAAGAAGCATAGTTTGGAACCACGGTATTTCGGGTTCAGTCCAACAGCGTGGTACCTGGAACAGGTATCTTCCGCTACTATAGATGTAGGCCGACCAATACCTTGTGAATGATGGAAACTGCGAAGTCTATCGCGTATATGTGTGTGTGTATGTGTGATTGCGCGCGCGCGCGTGTGTGTGCGAGTGCGTGCGGGCAAAGTCTTCCTGATTCTGTTGTCTATGTCCTCACGTTGCTTCCTGCTTAACCGGTGCTGGTTGGTTTCAGTCCCCATATCTCAGCAGTATGGCCAAAGCAAGAGATAGAATAAATATCAGGCTTTAAAGAAATCTAATACTAGGGTTGATATGTTCGACAAAATCGTTGCAAATCATATCCCAGCATGGCCGCAGTCCAATGACTGAAACAAGTAAAACAAAAATGGCAAGCAAAAAAGCAAGAAAGGATACAGATGATTACTGTGTTTCTATCCACAGAGACTGAATTAAACGATAGAGGAAACAATAATAATTCTGACTTACGACTAACAATGCAACGCTATTTTTTGTAATTTTATGAATCATGTTCTGTCAAACTGTGTTCTGTAAATATGAATTAGATGGGTAAATAAATACAATAGTAATATTGCGCTTATGATTTTGCACAAGTATTATAGTATAACTGAATATGAATAGCTCACACAAGATTAATTTATGTTTAACAACTGAATGAATTTAATCAAAGCATCTAAATATGAAACTTCATGAAAATTGTTCAAACTGAAGTCGTTTTTGAGCGCCACATTTTTTCTCATTCGAGTCAATACAGAGTTACAGATATTATTTATGGAATTTTGATTTACTGTCGAGTGACTTTTGGCCAACCCACGTCTTGGCCCTACTAGCCCTTCTTGTTTATTTTCACTGTTTCGTTTTTCTGTCTTGTTTTCTGTTCGCCACGATATTCCTCCGCACTACAAATTTAATTTTGTTTCCGCGGGAAGAGCCATTCTAACAATGCATCCTGCCCTAACTCTTCGAAACGCATAGTTTTAGAATGGTGGCAGCTGATGAAGGAGATGTTATCTATATGGCCTGTGTGCCATACTTGCGCCTGTGTGTTTGTGTGTGTTTGCGTGTGTGCGTGTGTATGTATAATATACATTACTCTATACACTTTTACTCATTTACTTGTTTCAGTCATTTGACTGCGGCCAGGCTGGAGCACCGCCTTTAGTCGAACAAATCGACCCAGGACGTATTCTTTGTAAGCCTAGTACTTATTCTATCAGTCTCTTTTGCCGAACCGCTACATTACGGGGACGTAAATACACCAGCATCAGTTGTCAAGCGATGTTAGCGGACAAACACAGACACACAAACATATACTCACACACACACACACACACACACACACAAACACACGGGCTTCTTTTAGTGTTTCCGTCAACGAAATCCACTCACAAGGCTTTGATCGGCTAGAAGCTATAATAGAAGACACTTGCCCAAGGTACCACGCAGTGGGACTGAACCCGGGACCATGTGGTTGGTAAGTAAGCTACTTAACACACAGCTGCTCCTGCGCCTATACATAGTTATATATATATATAGGTACAATCGCATATAATCATACGTGCATTTTCGTATATTTGCATGCATGCATGCATGCATGTATGTATGTATGGATGGATGGATGAATGGATGGATTGATGGTAGTGCATACTTCCCTGTACTTTAGTGTCCACGGCTTGCCTTTCATGAAGAATTTCTTTTCCAATTTATACCTTATAATAAAATGTGCAATATTACTGTAACCTTGGTAAATTCTGTGTAGAATGTATCACTACCAACTGCAGATTTAATTCCGGATATATTAAAGGTGATGCTAGAATATATCAGAACGCAACTGTCGGAAATACTTAAAGGTAGTCGTTTATACTGATAACTATTCATACTGGTACATAATTATTATTATTATTTATAGTCTTAAGTTTCTAAATTTATTATAATTATTAGTTAACGGTTAATGCGCCGAACTGAGTTTTTAGCACTATAGACAAAATGCTTAACGGTATTTTGTTCGCCTTTTGCGTTCTGACATCAATTTCCACCGAGGTCGACTTTGCCTTTCTTCCTTTTGGTGTCGATAAAATAATGTACCAGTCATATACTGGAGTCGCTGGTATCCTTTAATATCCTCCAATCAAATTTGCTACGCTCCGAGTTCAAATTCCGCAGGTGTCAAACTTCGCCTTTCATCCTTCTGGTTCGGAGCCGATAAAATACACTACTAGTAGTTAAATACTTAAGGCAGTTTACTTAAATTCTCTCCCATTAAATTTACTGATCTTGGGCCTAAATCATAAAAATACCGTAATACCCAACATTAGAGTAGGCCTTTTATTCAATAGTCCAGAACATCGTTAGCTTGCTAAACCTGCAGCTACTTCGCCATTTTACTCGTTTTTGCCAGTTGAATGGGAAATGAAGTGTTTTATTCAAGAACACGACACATCGCTAATGAATCGATATCATAATCTTTCGTTCATTAGTCTAACACCTTATCCCCTAAACCATACACACAATTAGCAGTAAGTGTGCGTACGAAACATACGCAGATTTTGTAAAACGACGAATAAAACTCTATTCGCTATTTTTGTACATTTCTTTACGGTTTGAGTTCAGACTCAATTAGGGTTTTTGCATTATATCTAACATTTTTAATGTATAAAAACCAAGTTCTAGTAACGTAATATAATCAGTAAAATCAACTATAAACTCCTTCAAAATGTGACTTGTCTGTACGTTAGAAATCTTTATATTCTCTCTCTTCTCACCCTAAAATATGTGAATGTGGTAACTTAGCCAGAAATTACGACGTTGATGATGCAAATATTAATGATAAATACTTGAAAATTGTCTTTCTTTATACCTTCTGTATTAATTCGTTATTTTCGGTTGTTCCTAAATTCATTTATAGAAACAAAATATGATAATGAAAACGAAAATATGAATTTTTTAATTTGTCTTTTTTCTCTGTAGCCGTCTCATGTTATCTAGCAGTCGCTTTTGTTTCGAGTGTCAAACCTATTTATCTCCCTTGCAACGTTACAGCGTTCAAACATCCTCAGCTCACAAAGTCGTTTAAACTGCAACTAGCTTTCGTTGGTGATGCGGTTAATATTAATCTACAGTAACAACAGGCACAGTAATAATAAATTCTAGCATGAGCACAAGACAGCGTATCATCTAATAAATATAGGCAACAAAGTGAGTCTTTGGTGTTTATTGTTTTATGGAACTCGATATATATATATATATATATATATATATATATGATCCTTTATATTGAACACTCAATATTTCATCTACATTCAATACTTTCTTTCATGGTGCCATCCATTTTTATTTTATTTTATTTTATATTGTATATTGTATATCATATTATATATTGTATATTCCATATTCTATACCCCACATTAGTTCTGCAGGAATATAAATAAAACATAAAAAACAGACAGTGTTGGAACTCTTTTAAGCAAAATAATATATATATATATATATATATATATATATATATATGTATAAGGTGTCCACAAGGTCTGGGTACATGGAGTAAATAAAATCATAACATAAACAATTAAATATAAGAAATGATAACTTCTTAAAGTATGTTTTAATCCACATGTGGGTACATGGAGTAAATAAAATCATAACATAAACAATTAAATTTAAGAAATAATAATTTCTTAAAGTATGTGTCCATCCCCGTGTACCCAGACTTTCTGGACACCCTGTATATATATATAAATATATATATAAAGTGTAGTATATTGCCACTTAAGTGTGGCTGACCCCTAGGGGTGAATGTTACTGTTGCTTTTAGCCCCAGGAGGACATCTCCTCCAGCTGGCTTATCGACACACTACTGTATATATATCTATATATATATATCAATATCTATTTCTATATCTAAATCCATATTTATTTATTGTCTATACCCATATCTCTCTCTCTATATCTATCTATCTGTATGTATGTATGTATGTATGTATGTATGTATGTATGTATGTACGGTTAGAGTATGAGTTATAGTAGTAAATAACACATTTCTAAGTTGCCGTGCAGTGGGACAGAACACGAAATCACGTCGTTTCAAAGCGAGTTTCTTAACCGCATATCCATAAAAATTAGAATAATGTATTCCTAAGGTGGTTGCCACGGTTGGGATGCCTTTTTATCGCATTGCTCAAGATGGTCACTCTGTTTTTACGACGGAATATGATTTGAAAGATTTTGACTGCTGTTTCTAGCAGATAGAGTGGCTATGTAGAAACCCACTATTGGACTCCTATATATATATTCTTGTTGCTCCCTTCACTGTTATTGCTAAAATCACTGCTGTAGTTATTTAACCACAGTTCCGTCCTGATCGAACACATTTGATCGAAGTATCCAAGTTAAACATTATCTAAACACACACACACACACACACACACACACACACACACACACACACACACACACACACACACACACACACATATATATATATTGTATACTTTTCTTATGTTCTGTGATTTAAGAAATATTTGGTTTGACTGCTATTTCTAAGAGACTGGTTTGCCACGGAGAGGTCGTCTCTTTGACTGGTGACAACCTCTCTATTTGCAGAACAATATTAGAATTTACGTATCGCTATGGCGACGAGCTGGCAGAAACGTTAGTACGCCGGGCGAAATGCTTAGCGGTATTTCGACTGCCGTTACGTTCTGAGTTCAAATTCTGCCGAGGTCGACTTTGCCTTTTATCGTTTTAGGGTCGATAAATTAAGTAACAGTTGTCGTTCATTCTTTGCGGAGATGATAAAATATGTAACAGCCGGGCACTGGAGTCGATGCAATCAGCTTACCCCTCCTCACAAATTTCAGGCCTTGTGCCAAAGTTTGAAACCAATATTAGACTAAGCATTATTTTCAACCTTCCATTGATAATTAATCTGTGATTAATAAATGTTATAAAATCGTTACAAGAAAACGTTTTTGGAGAAGTGTGTGGTCTAAGAATATTAAATGTACCCCAGAAGTTCTGGCATAGACTGTTACTTTAGTTCATAAGCACCGGATAGACAAAGACCAAACAGATCTCGGCGGGAATTGAGCTCACAATCTAAAGAACTATAGCTTATCGCTCGTAAGTATTCCACATGATGTTCTAACGATTTTTGCCACGGCTCCAGAACATTGCTGGAATAAATAACAGACAGTCGACCTCAGCGAAAGGTGAATACAGAACGACAAGGGGACATAACTAAACAATATTTGACATTTTGGCCTGACGTAAAAACGTCTTTGACTGCCTGAACGTTTTTACTTGGTCAGAAAACAGTAACACTGTCTTCTTATACTGACAGCAGGCTGGATGTTGGTTGTCGGTGTTTACCGAAAGCTTACAACATTTTATGATGCGGTGTTGGTGATTGTGACAGAGATGGGAAGGATGGATACAGAATGAAAATATAAAAAAAAATCTCTGACTCATAATATTGTCATGTGTGTGTCTGTTTGTGTGTGTGTGTTGGCTGTGCATGCACGCACACACATACATACATACATACATACATACACACATACAAACATACATACATACATACATACATACACACACACACACACACACACAGACGCGCATGTGTATGAATAAAAAGATGTATATATGCATAACAGCACGCATATTACACTTTACCTGTTCCATTCAGTGCATTACGGCCATGAAGTAGTATAGCCTTGAGTTTTTTTATTCTGCCGAGTGAATCAACCCCACATCTTATTTTTTCAAACCTGGGTCTTAATCTGTCGGTATCATATATATATATATATAAGTTCAAAAAACACAAAAAACAATAACAAAAAAAACAACAAAGTGAGGACGTGATACGGATAGTGTTATTGGACGCTCGGGAAAGGAAGGAGAGAGAGTATGACGTTTCGGGCGGAGCCCTTCGTCGGAAAGACAGAAAGTTCGGAGAATGGAAAACCGGAGGAAGAGGAAAATGGCACCGATGCCCACGAGGTTACATTGTGAAATATATATATATATATATATATATATATATATATATATAATAATATTAGGGACAAAATCCAAAATTACAGGATTTTATAAAATCAATTTATAAAAAATTAAAATTAAATTGAGCTTTATAGATAAAATATATAAAATATATAGTTTTATATGTGATAGTGGATTTTCATTGATGAGTTCTTGAAACTTGGTTATTTTCCCTAAAACTATATATATATATATGTGTGTGTGTGTGTGTGTGTGTGTGAGTGTGTGTGTACAGGCATACATATATACATACAAACATACATACTTATATATGTAAGTATATATATTATGTTCCTGTACGCTTTTCCTCTGCTACTTGGTGCTTTTTAGCATCACACACGTCTACGAGATGCTTTCTCACGATAAATGCTGCAATTGTGTCGTTCTCTGCAGTACATCCATGCTAAGTGAAATATACCGATGGAACTCCGTCGCAGTCCGAGAAAGACGATTCTGAAATTTCTCGCGGGAGACTCACACTATAGGGAGACTCACACTATAGGCGCAATCATGGCTGTGTGGTAAGAGGCTTGTTTCCCAACCAAATAGCTCCAGGTTCAGTTCCATTGCATGGCACTTTGCGCAAGTGTCTTTTATTATCTGTCTTTGTCCCCCTACCATTGCTTGTCAGCCGATGTTGGCGTTTTTACGTCCCCGTAACTTCGCAGTTCGGCCAAACAGAGCGATAGAATAAATACCAGGCTTACAAAAATTAAGTCCTGGGGGCGATTTGTTTAACTAAAGGCGGTGCTCCAGCATGGCCACAGTCAAATGACTGAAACAAGTAAAAGAATAAAAATGTATGTGTTGTACCATAGCCCGCTCTCTCCATCAAATTGACGTTTCTGGAAATGGTGCACGATGTAGCAGACGTCAGTTGTGAAAGCAATCTCAAGTGAAACGTGAGACGGGGTGTTTTACTCAAGAAAAGCAATGCTTCGTGTGAGACCACGATCGTGAGTGCAACAAGGGGTTAGTACCCTTAACAATGTGCCTTGATATCTATCGAAACATAATATGATACGAGGTATGTTATAATGGATTTAATGTAGCTAAAGTGATCAATATATATATAGAAAACAAAGCTTTCCCTTTATAAGATAAGAGCCGAGAACTGAAAAAATGGAGAATCAAATGATTGGAAAGGTGGCAAATAAGTATAGAGAGGTGGGAATTGATAAGCAAGCTGTGTGGGAATCGAAGTTTAATAAAAAGTTTAATGATAGTTGCAAGCTGTTAAATGCTAAGGAATTACGAATAAATAAGTATTAAGGTATTTGTATTCTGGTGTATTTACGAAGTGTCGAAATACAGTTTTGGAAAATATAACAACGCTATAAAAATTGAACACAGTATCATAAATAGGGAAAAGGCGGCGAGCTGGCAGTGTTATTAGCATGTCAGGCGAAATACCTAGTGGTGTTTTGTCCGTCCTTATGTTCTGAGTTCAAATTCCACCGAGGTTGGCTTTGCCCTCTATCCTTTCGGGGTCGATAAAATAAGTACCAGTTAAGCACTGAGGGTCAATGCAATCGACTTAACACCGCCCCCACCCCGAAATTGCTGTCCATGTACCAAAATTTGAAACCACTATCATAAAGGCGAAATGCAATATTCTGTTTACTCATACGGATAGTGATCTACCGAAAAGAGGAAAAGTGGGTTTTTTTAAAAAAATTTCTTTTGTACCACATAAAATCAACAATTCTGGGTGACCATAGTGTATGAGAGAATCACAAGGGCAATATTCTCTATGAATGAAGGCGGTGAGCTGGCAGAGACGTTGGCACGCCGGGCAAAATGCTTAGCGGTATTTCGCCTGCCGTTAGGTTCTGAGTTCAAATTATGACGAGGTCGACTTTGCCTTTTATTCTTTCGGAGTCGATAAATTAAGTACCAGTTGCGTAATGGAGTCGATCTAATCGACTGGCTCCCCGCCCCGACAAAAAAAAAAAAAAATTTCAGGCCTTGTGCCTAGAGTAGAAAAGAATTATGAGAGAAAAGTCGCAAATATAGAAAAGATATGTTATACATGAAAGAGATTCAATAGATATTAAGAAACATGTGGGGCAAAAATAGTGGGATAAAAAAATACACATAGTAATATACATATATGATTTCACATTCTATCTATCTATCTATCTATCTATCTATCTATCGCCGTAAATAAATTACGGAAAGAGAGCACTAGGCAATGATGTGCATACATTCAAACTTGTTACCAGTTCAAATACGCTTGATGTATATTTGAACCCGTAAGAAAGCCGTTCATTGTATTTTGTCATGGAGAATACTTCTCGGTGCAGACAGATAGGTGTCAACCAAATCAGTTCGCAGCCAACCACCATGTAACCAGACTGGTTGTTGTATGCATTTCAGAGTGGTTATCTCCTCTTTCCAGTAACAGGTTTGTATTTATACACGTCACTGCTTAGCGCTTTCGTTCCGTATATATATATATATATATATATATATATATATATATATATATATATATATATATATATATATATATATATATATATATATATATATATATATATATATATATATATTCATATGTGTGTGTGTGTGCGCGCGTCTGTGTGTGTATACAGTCAAATCCCATAAACTAACAATAAAATTAACAATAACTAACAGCAAGGGAGCATGCGCAAGGAATGCATTAGTTTGGCGCTCGGTAAAAAGAGAGTCTTTGACGTTTCGGACATAACTCTTCGTCGGAAAGGAAAAAGAGTTATTTGCGTTTACATCGAAATATTTTACCAACTTTTTTCCTTCTATTTATTTTTTCCACTTTATAGAAGTCAATATTTTCTCTGTTGAGATCTACCTCAGCTAATTTTGCTTTTCTCCCAGTTCTGTGCTTCCTGGAAGAAAAAAAACCTCACATTATCTCAAAGCTACGAGAATTCACTAAGATATTATTACACATCGTTGTGTCACAGATGCACAGAAAAAAGTGGTTCTCTACAATATATGGCCCTAAATATAACTCAAATTGGTTCCACCGTAAATTAGCGCTTAGGTCAGAGTAGCATGGGAAAGTGCTATAAGATTATTACTGAGAGTTTCACATCTTAATTAGAATAATTATAATCAGAGTTTGACACTGTAGTTATGGTGCATTATTAAGATTTGACATAATAATTATACTAACTTATTATACTAACATTGCAGTTATGATATGCTTGTTAGATGTTAATATTTTTTAAAACTAAAGTTATTGTATTTTCAATTTGTAGATATTATAGCATAATTAACTTTTGTCATATTAATTACGGTAACTTGGTTAAAGTTTTGACGTATTAATTAAGACGATGTAGTTAAGCTTTAACAGGTTAGTTATAGTAACATTTTAAAGGTTTGATATTAGTCAATTAGTTTTGACATGAAGTCAATAAAATGGGGATCGGTTTTCTAATATAACATTATTTTGGCAACTTTATTTTCCATAGTTTAAAGTTGCATCACATGCATTTTCTTGGTAATTCATTTGTTGCTGTTAATTTTGAGAAAATGAAGACGATTCAGATATGTATAAAAAAAAAAAAGAAAAACAAGAAGAAAAATCTTTAATTTGATACTATGAATGAAATCATTAATAGAAATTGTTTTATCGGACCGAATACGAACACTATTCATATTTCTACATTATAAGCATGAAGCCCGTTGTTTTGTTTTGGTGCCGAAGTAAAGAATATCACTTAGAATTCCGTATGAAGTAAATCGTTACTGAAGTTTAGAATCAGCTAAAAGAACGAAGCTTGCCGTAAGAAATAACTTTATTACATTAGAAACGAATTTTTTTTTTTAGTTTAAATGATATTAGTTTTGTCATCGGTAGAAGACCAAGAATTTGGTCTGAGTAGTTTAGTATATTCTACGAGCTCAATACTTAACTGGTACTTATTTTATCGATTCCGGATGTGCACGTACAAACAATTTGTATATGTATACAAACCTATGCTTGTGTGTATGTATAAACACACTCAACTATGTTGATAGTTAGATAAGCAGATACGGTTTATATGGCGAACGGTTAAAGGCGCGTGTGTGTGTATGTGTGTGTGTGTGTGTGTGTGTGTGTGTGTGTGTGTGCGTGTCTGTGTGTGTGTGTTTGTGCGTCTATGTTTGTTCCTCCACCATCGCTTGACAACGGATTCTGGTGTATTTACGTACCTGTAACTTAGCAGTTCGGCCTAAGTGACCAATAGAATAAATACTAGGCTTACAAAGAATTAGTCCTGGGGTAGTCAAATGACTGAAACAAATAAAAGAATAATAGAATATATATATATATATCTTATATAACACATGTATGTATATATACATACATATACATATACACATATTACATACATTATTTTTGAACGTATATATGTTTGTATGTATGTATCATCATCATCATCATCATCATCGTTTAACGTCCACTTTCCATGCTAGCATGGGTTACATACATACATACATACATACATACATACATACAAACATACATTAAATTTGCTCGAGTCTGAAAGAAAATGTCTCCGTGGTCAGTGTAGAAAGCAAGCACAAATAAGTGTAGTGTTGATCTATGTAGAAAACAACAACAACAACAACAACAACAACAACAACAGTAATAATAATAATAATAACAGCAACAACACTAAAGGGATACGGTCGTTTTGTAAGCTGATAAGATGTCGATGTCGACTGGACGGGGTCGTGGCGTTCTCGAA
>NC_142943.1:37135585-37138085 GCF_046866305.1 Octopus bimaculoides | reverse complement strand
TCGGCTGTCCAAAGCTTCGTGAGTGATATTGGTAGACGGAAACTGAAAGAATCCCGTCATATATATGTATTTGTGTGTGTGTGTGTTTGTCCTACCACTGCTTGACAACTACAAATTAGCTCTTCTGCAAATAATAAGTACCTGGCTTGGCAAATAACATATATATATATATATATATATATATATATATATAAATTAGAGAAAAAGAACACAATTACACTAAAAAGACCTATAATAAAAATACAAAGTAATAAATTATTATTTTGTATTTTTATTATAGGTTTTTTAGTGTATTTACTTATTAAATTTTCTATATATATTTATATATTATATATTGTGAAAGTTAATTTAATTTTAATTTTTTGATAAATTAAATTATATTGAATTTTTCCCTGTAAATTTGGATTTTTATCCCTATTATTATTATTATTATTATTATTATTATTATTATTATTATTATTATTGTTCAGTAGTTTTATTATTATTATTATTATTATTATTATTATTATTATTATTATTATATATATATATATATATATATATATATATATATATATATATATATATATATATATATATATATATATATATATATAGGTGAAATAGCTTCGAAAAATAATTATCAGTTGATGTAGGCAATAATGAATGACAAACAGAAAACAATTCTTTGTATATTGAAATTGCCTTACTTTCGAGAAAAGAATATGCAAATGCGTTGGTGGAATTGACAACCAACTTCCAAATGACAAATTGAGATCACTAAGGAAAATTCAGTTGATTTTCTGGAGAAAAAGGGCACAAAAGAATCACATTAGACACGTGTTTCTTATTTCTTTATTGCTCGCAAGGGGCTAAACATAGAGGGGACAAACAAGGACAGAGAAAGGCATTAAGTCGATTACATCGACTCCAGTGCGTAACTGGTACTTAACTTATCGACCCCGAAAGGATGAAAGGCAAAGTCGACCTAGGAGGAATTTGAACTCAGAACGTAAAGGCAGATGAAATACCGCTAAGCATTTCTCCCGGCGTGCTAACGTTTCTGCCAGCTCGCCGTCTTCTGTCGACACGTGTTTCTTGTCTGTAATTGTCGTTAGCACAGCGGGTGTGTTACATAAGCATATGTAAGAGATGTGTTTTTGCATGTTTATCTTTCTAGGTGTGTGAGTATTATATCTATCTATCTATCTATCTATCTATCTATCTATCTATCTATCTATCTATCTATCTATCTATCTATCTATCTATCTATCCATCTAACTATCCATGTATGTGTATCCGTATATTACATATATCTACCATTCATATATGTATATAAATATTTGTATATATATATATAAATACATATACATACATATATATTTATTTATCATTCATATATGTATATATTCGTGTATATATATATATATATATATATATATATATATATATATATATATATATATATATATATATATATATATATATATACACGAATATATACATATATGAATGATAAATAAATATATATGTATGTATATGTATTTATATATATATATATACAAATATTTATATACATATATATATATATATATATATATATATATATATATATATATATATATATATATATATATATATATATATATATATATATATATATATATATACATATAAGGGCGCATGACTTAGTGGTTAGGTTGTTGCACTCTCGATCCTAGACTATTATTTCAATTCGTAGACCGGGTAATGCGTTGTTCTTGAGCAAAACACTCCAGCCTACGTTGCGGTGCGATCGCTTCGATTCCTGACGCGTGGTACACGGTGCATCTATTCAAGTAACGTCGATTTAATGCAGGGAGTGAGCTAATGTACAGCACATACATTTGATCACTATAAACAAATCGTCTGTGCAAGCCGTTCAGCAAGAGCTGCACTCCATACGTCATTTTCTACGGGAGAGACCATCATATATATATATATATGTAAGTGTGTGTGTGTGTGTGTGTGTGTGTGTGTGTGTGCGCGCGCGTGTGTGAATGTGTATATACACATACACATATATGATGGACTCATATATATTTTCACCTTGATATATTCTCACTTAGATATATTTTGACCTTGATATCGTTTGACCTTGATATATTCTATCCTTGACATTCTATTCTTGATAAATTTTGATTTTGATATATTATCCCCTTGATGTATTCACACCTTGAAGGTGTCTCCCCATGTTATGCTTTCACCTTGATATTACTCTCTTTACTCTTTTACTTGTTTCAGTAATTTGACTGTGGCTATGCTGGAGCACCGCTTTTAGTCGAGCAAATCGACCCCAGGACTTATTCTTTGTAAACCTAGTACTTATTCTATCGGTCTCTTTTGCCGAACCGCTATGTTACGGGGACCTAAACACACCAGCATCGGTTTTCAAGTGATGTTGGGAGGACAAGCACAGACACACAAACATATACAAGCTGATATATATATATATATATATATATATATATATATATATATA
>NC_142943.1:37128085-37133085 GCF_046866305.1 Octopus bimaculoides | reverse complement strand
CATATTGTGATCAAACCTCGTTCTTCTCTGAGCCCCAAAATAAATAAATGAATAGATACATAGAAAATAATGAAATAATATATTATTAAATGTGAATTGTGTCAACTTGCATAACAATTTTATCAGAGATCACTGTATCATTCCATTGTCCACAGTTAGAATAACAGCATATATAATTTAGATCTAAATAAAATGTAAAACATTGAAGAAAAATATTCTAACAGGTGTGTCTATGTGATAAGAAGCTTGCTTCTCAACCACAAGGTTCTGGGTTCAATTCCACTGCGTGGCACCTTTGGCAAATGTCTTCTACTGTAGCCTCGGGCCGACCAAAGTCTTGTGAGGGGATTTGGTAGACAGAAACTGAAGGAAGCCCGTCGTATATACATATATGTGTGTATGTGTGTATTTATGTGCATGTGTCTGTGTCTATGTTTGTTCCCCCGCCATCGCTTGACCACTGATGTTGGCGTGTTAACGTCCCTGTAACCTAGCGATTCGGCAAAACAGACCGATATAAGTACTAGGCTTAAAAAAAGCAAGTCCTGGAGTCAACTTGCTCGACTAAATTCTTTCAAGGTGGTGCTCCAGCATGGACGCAGTCAAATGACTGAAACAAGTAAATAAATAAAAGAATTATATTTATTCATATTGTTCTCATCATCTCGTTTATTGATCACTTTTGTAGACAACTGCACAGAAATGTATTCTTGTTGTAGTATGAGAAATAACTTCTATTACTTCCGCTTTAGCGAAGGTGGAGGTATTGTTTTCAGTTGTATTGGAGGTATTGTTTTTCTGTGGACAAGATATCTCAAGAACCGCTGGATGGATTCGGATGAAACTTTCGGGATGTCTGGTCTTGTGACTGGCACGAATTGATTAGCTTTTGGAATCGACTCGGTAACGGACAAGGATTCTGGATTATTTTTCCGTGCTTTTAACTTAATTTTTGAGAGCGCTCGGGTTCATTTTTAGTATTCTCGTCTGCGAGAGCAGTCGAGTTTATTTAAGATATTCTCATTTTAAAAATTATCTCCGGCTAATCGTTGAAATGACGTTGGTGTTGCCTCGGCGGAGTTTTGTGCTTTCCGAGTGCTCTTGCTTGATATCTTTTACTGGACACCTTGTTAGAATGAAGGATAGCAGGATCCCTAAACAGATGCTATATGGGGAACTTGTTAGTAGAAAGAGACCCTGGCAGAAATCAAAGCTGCGATTTAAGGACTGTATCAAGTCCTCATTAAAGGCCTGTGCTATGCAGGAGACCGGCATGTAAAGTATACATACATACATACATACATACATACATACATATATACATATATACATATGTATATAAATGTGTGTCTGTATTACACACACATGTCTGCCAGAATACGGCTTTCATTCGCTTAATTCAAATATTTTCCTTCTATTTTACCCTCATAGCTCGCACGATCATGTTCACTCTCACCTCCACTGCTACCCATGAATATAAGCGTTTTTCTTGATAACTTTCATATAATATTTCAACATGTACTTAAATAAGAGATAATTTAAGAGGAAACACACTCATATTACCAACAGAAAGACCGGAAACGAAAAAACGTGAAATTTAAAGTACTGAAAATAATGATCATTTAAATTTTTTAAGTTTTTGAAGAATGCTCTACATTTACATACTGAGTTATGTATTTCATTGCTTCTTGGTAAATCTATCTATCTATCTATCTATCTATCTATCTATATTACTGTGTGATACACGATCCCTATTGATCGCCCTTTTTTTTTTTTGATCCCTTTTGATCGAACTACCCCCTTTTCCTTCCTACGATCCCTTTTGATCGACCCCCTCCCAAAAAGAAAAGCTCTACATTGTATTTGTCCCATCTTCGTTGAGCCCTGTGTGGCTAATAAAAGAAATGTATCTATCTATCTATCTATCTATCTATCTATCTATCTATCTATCTATCTATATATATATATATATATATATATATATATATATATATATATATATATATATATGTATATATATATATATGACTATATTAATAATATCAAGGGTAATGAGAAACATTAGAAATTTCCTATTACCAGTGGCCTATCGTTTAAAGATTTAGTCAATAGACTATATATTATTCATATAAATACAGTGCACATTTAAACAGATAAGAGGCATCCAACATAGGATTCCTTGCACGCTAGATAGAACAGTTAAATTCCAAACCACTATTTAGCGATAAAGTTCCGAAGGGAATGAAAAATAAAAACATTTACCATCTAACTCTCGGACTAATGGTTTCAGACTTATTTTAGCACCTTAGATTAAACATATATACACGAGGCAATCCAGTATATGCCCCATGCTTATACATTCTAATTTTTCAAATCTACCGCGCAAGCGCAGCTTCTTATCGGTAGTAAATAAAAATGCCGGCTTCTCAAATCTACCGCGCAAGCGAGCCCGTTGTCGGCAGTAAATAAAAATGCCGCCTAGCAAATTATTCTATTTGCTAAAACAAGTCTGAAACCATTGGTCCAGGAGTTAGATGGTAAATATTTTTTTATTTTTCCTTCCCTTTGATGTTTTATCCCTAAATAGTGGTTTGGAATTTAACTGTTCTTTCTAGCGTGCAATGAATCCTATGATGATGCCTCTTATGTGTTTAAATGTGCACTGTATCACATGGCATGAAAATCATTGTTGTATTTCATATTTGAATTATCCGACCCCAGTGCTCGGTACTAAATCTATTACACCCGGTAGCATACGAACCAAAGCCGACCCCGCCGGTAGTTCTAAGTCCACAGCTCAATCAAATCCCGTTGCGTTCGACGTAGACTTTCAATATTTCGCGGGCGATAAAATAAATATCAGTTAAGGGCTAGGGTCGATGTGATCAACTATAATCCCAAATTTAAGGCTTGGTGTCCCTTGTCGAAAGGGTTATTATATATTTTTATTCGGGCAGCGAGCTGGCAGAATCGTTAGCACGCCGAGCAAAATGCTTAGCGCATTTCGTCCATCTTTACCTTTTGAGTTCAAATTTCGCCGATGCCGACTTTGCCTTTCCTCCATCGGTGGGTGGATAAATTAGGTACCAGTCAAGCACTGGTGTCAATGTAATCGACTTACCCCTCCCCCAAAATTTCAGGCCTTGTGCCTGTAGTAGAAAGGATTATTATTATTATTATTATTATTATTATTATTATTATTATTATTATTATTATTATGATTAACAAAACTTCGATGGCAAGAAAACTACAATCAGTCATTGACGGATCGGGACAGATGGTTCTTCCTCAGCTCCGCGCAGATGAGTCCGGTTTTTCGTCTTTTTCTTATCCAAGAGTTTTGAACCTAATATTTTAACGCTATTACATAACGTTTTATCTACTATGAGTTCCCCAAAAATTGATGTGCGGTGTGTGTGTATATATATATATATATATATAGAGAGAGAGAGAGAGAGAGCGGGTGAATATATATATATATATATATATATATATATATATATATATATATATATATATATATATATATATATAAAGAGAGAGAGAGAGAGAGAGAGAGAGAGAGAGAGCGGGTGAATATATATATATATATATATATATATATAGGGTGATAAATTGAATATTAATTCAATTTAAAACCAAGTGGCCCAGCATATAAAAAAGCTGAAAAATGTTATTACATGTGCATGACGAAACCTGGTACACAATTAATTCTTTTATTCTGTAGATTTCTCATTTTGTCTTGCCCGCTATGCTCTGGTGTCTTGCGAATTTTTTTTCTGGAGAATATTATTTTTCTTCGTGGTTGGGTCGTTGATGACCTCTTTCTAGCATATAGGCTGTCCACTTAGTGGTCATCCCTCCTCATATATATATATATATATATATATATATATATATATATATATATATATATATATGTATAATTTTTTTTTCAAGTTCTCTCGAAATTTATAATGTATGTATACACACACACACACACACACACACACACACACACACACACGCACACACATTATATCTGTGTGCGTGTGTAAGAATTTATAATTTCGAGAGAACTTGAAATAATTCTTTGAAAGGGTGAAACTCGAAATAGATAAATCTATAAGTAATTACCGGTAAAAGCCGTTTATATATATATATATATATATATATATGTCTGTGTTTTTGCGTGTGTGCACGTGTGAATGTGTGTGTGTATGTGTGTGTGTATACTTACATGTAAGGGTCGGAATGGTAGTACATGAACCATCTTTCATCGGACTGTTATGAGGAAGAAAAATAACAACAAAAGCGAAACAACAAATGATTCTTTACCTGGACACCGAGTTTGCTAGAAATAACAGCTAATTATCTTCCCTTAAATATTACACTCTTTCATCCCGAAAATGTAAGACAAAAATAGATCTAGTTCTGGTGGGACAGTCATAAAAAGAGCGCCTTTAATTATAGGTATGCCATCACAGGGATGACTTGGTGCTACACAAAATAAACATCACGTTTGTTATCAGTCAAAAAACCACAAACAAGGTTATTAATAGTCAAAGCACTTCCACGATTAGATTTGTTGTGTAATATACAGGAATTTCATCGTTGCTCGCTACGCCAAATTTCACTCACAGAATGGACTTAATCTAAAAGTCTCTCACAGAGATAAACTCGGAGTAGTAAATTAGTTGCGTGGAAGTTCTAGGCACGTGACATGCTGCGTGTGTTAAAAATTAATTTAATTTAAGTAATACGTAGGTGAAAGTCGTTATCTCTAAGAGTGACTGATTTCCGAGAGTGTTTCTATGGTTTAGTGTGTTGGTATATATAATTGCACCTATGGATAAAAGTGTGCATGACAGTGTGTGTATATGTATGCGTGTGTGTGTGTGTGTGTGTGTGTGTGTGTGTGTGTGTGTGTGTGTGTGTGTGTGTGTGTGCGTGCGTGTGTAAATGAAAGAGGGGGAAGCTTATCATGGAGTAAGTAGGTGCGAATCTATACACGTAGGGTA
>NC_142943.1:37095655-37108155 GCF_046866305.1 Octopus bimaculoides | reverse complement strand
CACGTGCGTACGTGTGAGTGAATGCGTGTGTGTGTGTATACGCGCGCGTTTGTGTATGTGTGTGTGTTTGTGTGCGCCAGAGTTCGTTTCTGCTTATTGTTCACCGTTTTAATGAGTTTTATTGAAGAAAAGAAGAGGAAGAAGGCCCATTACATCTTTGGAAATGTCCCGATGAGAATCTTGGGAAAAACATGATAATTTATGATTCTTTATCTGCCCATCAAATCTTAAGCTTCGCATTCATTAATGCATCGAACTGACAGCAAATTACAGTTCAGTTCCGTCCCGTCCCGTCCAATAAACTATTTCACTGTGAAGAAGAAGCACTTTAGCAAATTAGAACTTCAGACATATTAAAATCTTCTTAAAACTGCTTCCCAGTGCAATCTATTGGAAGAAAATGAAAAGAAAGAGGTGGGGCAATAGATCGATGCAGTGAGATCAGGTTCAATACCTGACAAGAGACCAATTTAAAGTCTTTCAATTCTGCATTAGAATTAATACCAGTATGTTATTGTTATTTTTGTTTAGCATTAAGGTGATGAGCTGACAGAATCGTTAGCACGATATTTTATTCGTCTTTACGTTCTGAGTTCAAATTGCGCCGAGGTCGACTTTGTCTTTCATCCTTCAGAATCGATAAAATAAATACCAATTGAACTGTGGGTTCGGGGTAATCGACTATCCCTCTCCCCACAACTTTCAGGCTTTCTGCCTACAGTAGAAAAGTTTTATTTTAGCGTCCCTTCAGCTCTGGTCGAAAGATGTACGATCAAATAATGTGATTTGAGAATGATCTGACTGCTCTTTCTTGGTGGTCGACCAGCATCATAAAGTTTCCTATTGCTTCTATTATATACTTTTCTACTCTAGGCACAAGGCTCGAAATATTTGAGGAGAGGGGCAGTCGATTAGGTCGACACCAGTATGCAACTGGTACTTAATTTATCAACTCCGAAAGGATGAAAGGCAAAGTCGACCTCGGCAGGATTTGAACTCAGAGCATAAAGACAGACGAAATACCGCTGAGCATTTCGCCCGGCATGCTAACGTTTCTGCCAGATTCTATTATATAGGTCCAGGTTAATCTTGATCGGACAGACTTATGGTAGGTAAAATCTGTTCCAATTGTGACTATCATTATTTGTTTTTTCTGTATATCATGAACTCCAATATTCAATATGTACCTTTTCCCATAAAATAATGTGTATTTTAAAGGAGTTTTGACTGCTTTATCCAGCAGATCGAGTGACTTGTTAGAAGCTCCTTGTTTCAGCCATTTGACTGCGGCCATGCTGGAGCACCGCCTTTAGTCGAGAAAATCGACCCCAGGACTTATTCTTTGTAAGCCTAGTACTTATTCTATCGGACTCTTTTTGCCCAACCGCTAGGTTACGGGAACGTAAACACACCAGCATCGGTTGTGAAGCGATGGTGGGGGAACAAACACAGACCCACAAACACACATACATACATACATACATACATATATATATATATATATATATATATATATATATATATATATATATATATATATATACACACATATATACGACGGGCTTCTTTCAGTTTCCGTCTACCAAATTCATTCACAAAGCTTTGGTCGGCCCGAGGCTATAGTGGAAAACACTTGCCCAAGGTGCCACGCAGTGGGACTGAACCCAGAACCATGTAGTTGGTAAGCAAGCTACTTACCACACAACCTATACATATTTGATATATATATATATATATATATATATATATATATATATATACATTAGTTATAATGATATAAAAATCTACAAGTTTACTTTTAATTTATATAAACGTATATTTAACACACACACACACACACACACACACACACACAAACGTATGTGAAACATTCATACGTACATAGACAGAAAATCGATTAAGCCTGTTCATCATTCTTTCAATCTACGGAGAAATAGTGAAGTTTGTCATGTTTAGATTTCCACCACGTAGGTTTACATACAATATTCACTCTCTCACACACATGCACACAGACCCCCACACACACACCTATACATTCAAGCGCATATAGTTCTCCCTTTCTCTCTCTCTTTCTCTCTTTCCAGCTTTCCGCACATACATGTATATACATACATACATACACACATATGTCAGTGTGTGTGTGTGTATTATATATATATATATATATATATATATATATATATATATATATATATATATATATATATATATATATATATATATATATGTATGTATGTATGTATATATGTATATATATATATATATATATATATATATATATATATATATATATATATATATATATATATATGTACGTATGTATGTATGTATGTGTGTATATATATATATATATATATATATATATATGCACACACAAACGCACGCACACACGTGCACACACACACACACACACACACACATATGCAGGTATGTGTGTAATATGTATAATTATGTATGTAGAAATAATATTATGATTCAGATACACGATAGCAGTCAAGAGAAATTACAGGAACAACAAAAACAACAACAACAACAGCTCCAGCAGCAACAGAAACTTCAACAATAAAGAAAACGACCACAAGCCAAAAGCAAAAAGGAACTCCCCACCAAAAGAAAAAAAAATGGAAGAAAGCAAAACAAAACTAATGACAAAGCAAATCAAATAACCGAAGCAAAAACCCGTCAAATATATTTATTATAAGACGAAGCAATATGAACAACAACAATAATCTTATTTCAAGCCCACCCATCCCCCATATCAACAACAGCATCAACAGCAACAACAAAAAACAATAACAACAACACCAACGACAACAAGGCCACCGCCAGTAACATGAAGGAAAGCTCCGACCCTCACCAAACCGTTGGTGGAAATAAGAATGTCAAATCTAAGAGAATATATTGCTTGAAGCTTTCGAGATATAATTTGTAGATTTTTCTTATTATATTTAATCGCTTGCCAAACTTTTCCTTAGTTGATTTTCTCTGGTTTAGTCGTACAAAAACTACTGAACGAATTAAAATGTTGATAGTTTATGTATGACATAGGAGCCATATCTGATCAAACTGTTCTGGAACGAATTACATGTATATGTGTATATTTATATACATATGGATACATTCATACATGCATACATACATACATACATACATACATATGTATATACATACAAATATATATGCATATATATACATACATGCATATATACATATATGTATATGTATGCATATATATATATATATATATATATATATATATATATATATATATATATATATATATATATATATATATATGTACACACATACACTTGTGTATGTGTGTATGTGTGTATGTGTGTCCGTGTGTATGTATGAATATATATGAAGGGGTGTGTACATGTATTTGTGTTTGTATATTCAAATACATATGTATAACTATGAATATATCAACACGCATATATGTACTGTTAACACACACACACACACACACACACACACACACATATATACATTCATACGCATATATGTGTGTGTGTGTGTGTGTGTGTGTGTGTGTGTAGGAGTCGAGGATTGGCTGTGTAGTAAGACGTTTGCTTTCCAACAACACGGTTGCAGGTTCAGTCCCAATACTTGCAATTGTTTTCCATTATAGCCTCGGGCTTTATGATGGAATTTGATTGACAGCAACTGAAAGAAGACTGTTGGATGCACACGCGCACAATCTAGTCCCCATTCAACCGTTTGGTTTGTTTATGTCTTCGAAGACTAGCCTCAAAAGATAGGATATGTGCAAGGCTGCAATAATAAGAATGAAATCTAGATGCCAATTCGTTCGATAAAATCTCTTGAAGGCAGTGCTATATATATGGTTGAAGTTTACAGAAAAACAAAAGACGAAGACAGGTGTATAAACAACAAACAGATGTATTAGTTTAACGCTCGGGAAGGTAAGAAAGTTTTTTTTTAAGTTTCGAGCCCACGCTCTTCTACAGAAAGGAATACGAGGAAATAAACAGAGGGAGAATATAAAAACTCTTTTGGAGCTAGCGGTCAATCATGGCGGCTGGCTGGACAAAGGTATACACACACACACACGCACACACACACACACACACACACACACACACACACACACACACAAACACACAAACACACACACACATATATATATATATATATACATACATATGCGCAGGAGTAGCTATGTGGTAAGTAGCTTGCTTACCAACCACATGGTTCTGGGTTCAGTCCCACTGCGTGGCACCTCGGGCAAGTGTCTTCTACTATAGCCTCGGGCCGAACAAAGCCTTGTGAGTGGATTTGGTAGACAGAAACTGAAAGAAGCCCGTTGTATATATGTATGTGCATTTGTGTGTCTGTGCTTGTCCCCCCAACATCGCCTGACACCCGACGCTGGTGTGTTTACGTCCCCGTCACCTAGCGGTTCGGCAAAAAGAGATCGATAGAATAAGTACTAGGCTTACAAAGAATAAGTCCTAGGGTCGATTTGCTCGACTAAAGGCGGTGCTCCAGCATGGCCGCAGTCAAATGACTGAAACAAGTAAAAGAGTAAAAGAGTATATATTAAAAACGAGGAGTTGCAGAAAATCGGAAAATATATGTATACATATATTACAAACGAGGGGCGCAAACGAGAATTTGGGAACGTATTGTTTCAGACTGAACATCGGAGACTTGTAAAGAAAATGTTTATTTGTAATCATTTAACTCGAACACAGTCAATCGAATGGCTCTGAAGAAATGTTAAAGTGTTATGTGATATTTATTTGTGCATTATGTTCGGACTCCTCCGAGGTCAAGTTTGCATTTTGTCTTGTCTGGATCGATGTAAAAAAATTTCGGAATAGGTCTTTAGGTTTATAGAATTGTTAAAGCGACAAATACGATACACTGCAACATCTGCATCAACTCTGTACGTTCTGTATTCAAATACTTCCACCTGATTACTAATTAAAAAAATTAGACAATGAATTGCACCAATGTATATTATTATCAGGCCTAGAAGAAGCAACAACATGTATACAGAAATGTGTGAGTGTGTACATATATAAATATACATATAAATATGTCGCCATGATTGATCGCTGACCAAAACATTCAATTTCTTTTCTCCGTGTTTTTCTCCTTGTTTTCTCCGTGTTTTTCTCCTTGTTTTCTCCGTGTTTTTCTCCTTGTTTTCTCCGTGTTTTTCTCCTTGTTTTCTCCGTGTTTTTCTCCTTGTTTTCTCCGTGTTTTTCTCCTTGTTTTCTCCGTGTTTTTCTCCTTGTTTTCTCCGTATTCTTTCTGTTGAAGAGCGTAACTCGAAACGTTAAAGACTTTCTGTATTCCCGAGCGTCATACTAATACATCCTTTTGTTGTTTACACCACCTGTCCTCGTCTGTTGTTTTTTTCGTAGATTCTCCCATACATATTAATATAGTTATCTTTTAGTTGTTTCTCTAATTGAAGAACGCCCATGCAGAGGCACCACATTAGAGGGTTCGATCGAAGAAATCGGTTCCAGTACTATTTTCCTCTATCAACTCTGTCTTTCAACTTGACTCACAAGGCATTATTCGAGCGGGATCTATACCGGATGATCTTCGCCCATGGTGTCGCACAGTGGGATGGAACTCAAAACCACGTGGTTACAAAGTGAGCTTCTTAAGGAAACAACTATAGCCATACCTGTGCATATTCTTCCTTTTTCTTTTTTTTTTCTTTTACTTGTTTCAGTCATTTGACTGCGGCCATGCTGGAGCACCTTCTTTAGTCGAGAAAATCGACCCCAGGACTTATTCTTTGTATGCCTAGTACTTACAAAGAAGAACAAACACACACAAAACAAAAAGCACAACAACGCGAGAACGTGGTACATGTAAAGTATTAGCAGACGCTCAGGGAAGAAGCTTAACGTTTCGAGCAACGGTCAGAACAGAAAATAGGTTGAGGAAATAGAAGTTAAAGAAGAAGGGTCACGGATAAATTATAATGATTCACAACCAAGGTGCATAAATGGCGTGTGTGTGTGTGTGTGTGTCTGTAAGTATACAAGTATATGTGAGAAGACTTTTCAGTTAAAAGCAGTGATCTCTTGTTATATTCGGTAACATTTAGCTAAAGTACTACTACGCTTTGGAATCGAACACAGAGTGACAGATTCCTGGCGAAAATCTTAACCGTACAGCCATATACATTTCAGTGGCTTCACAGCTGCGTATATCTATATATAAACGCACACACATATGTACAATTATATTTATATACACACATATATATATACATAGAAGTGTGTGCGTGGGAATATATATATATATATATATATATATATATATATATATATATATAAATATACATATATATATATATATATATATATATATATATATATGCACACACCTATGCACATGTATGTATGTATTTATATATGTGTATTGCGTCTGAATCTCTGTGTGTGTGCATGTGTGTGTCGTACGTGCGCGCCATGAGTGTACGTGTTTTAAATAGCTGCTTTATACATTTCACGGGAATTGCTAATCAAGTCGGAAGGAACTACTCTATTTGAAGGTGTTTCCGACTTCGTCTATATTGGTTACTAACACACAAAGACCGGACTGTGGTCAGTTTGCTATTCTTTTATTTTTCAATTTCCTTCTCAGTGTTAGTCGTATGTGGTCTCCATATCAGATACTTGCGCTACTTTGACCGCGGTGAAGAAAGTCGTAAAAACTGGGACATAAAATTGTTCCTTCTTTTGAAGTGACCACACGCATACATACAGAAAGTTTATGTATAACAGAAAGTTATGTATGTATGTATGTATGTATGTATGTATGTATGTATGTATGTATAACTAGATATATGTATATGCTTAAATATATATATATATGTGTGTGTGTGTATATATACACACATATATATATATATATATATATATATATATATATATATATATATAAATATATATATATATATATAAATATATATATATATATATATATATATATATATATATATATATATATATATATATATATATATATGTGTGTGTGTGTGTGTGTATTATATATATATATATATATATATATATATATATATATATATATATATATATATATATATATATATATATATATATATATAAGTGCAGATTTGTATACATTGAAATACATACAGATAGATAAGTACATAGATAAATATATAAATATATATGTGTGTGTATAAATGAATATATATATATATATATATATATATATATATATATATATATATATATATATATATGTATATATATGTGTGTGTGTGTACACACACGCATACATATATACATATTTACACACACACATACACACACACACACACATATACACATGCGCACGCACGCACATAAGCATATATGCTGAAGCTCGAATATATCTAGATAAACACTCACGTACATATTAGTAGACAAATGACTCAACCTTATACCCACATAGGTACGAAAGCACACATACACATACACGTGCGCGCACACACACACACACACACATACACACATATACACACATACTTATACACACATACATATGTGCGCGTATGCGTGTGTATGCATGAAGTATAATTTTAGCGTATGTACGCACGCAAACCTTTATTCGTCTGTTGGCATCTTGGTTTAGTCAATTTCCATGCTTGCAAACTACCGATCATCATTTGAAATTATTATTCCAACTCTACTACTTCACTGTAAAAATTTAGGTAGACACAACCTGTGCAGGTGCAGAGGCATTTCATGCAGCGAATTAGTGCGGATTACTGCCAGGTACATTCATTTGAATCACCTGTCTTCACTACTAATACATAATAATAAATGCGCCCTTTTAAAGCCTAGCCAGGCTCATGGGCCCGGTTTCCTGGTTTCAATGGCGTATACGTTCCCAAGCTGGACGGGACGCCAGTCCATTGCAGCGTTACTCATTTTTGCCAGCTGAGCGGATTGGAGCAACGTGAAATGAATTGTTTTGGTCGAGAACACAACGCGTCGCCCGGTCCAGGAATCGAAACCACAATCTTACGATCATGGTGCTGACACCCTAACCACTAGGCCACGCGCCTCCACGTCCTCATTACTAATGTACACATAATGTCCACAAACTGATACCTTTCCCCATTAGCTTTAAGCGCTGATCTTATCCCATAAATGTTAAAACATATCTTTCCTGTATTGTCTTATTTCTTTTTACATTGTTCACTGCATTTTTCGATAAAGGCATTGAATACCACGCCTGTTTTCTGTGGAAGTCTATAATTTCTATTATTTGCCTCGTATTCCGCACTCTAGCCTATCCCGAAGCTGATGAGCCACGTCTCACAACACTGGATACAGGAATGGCGTGTGGAACCCATAACTAAACCCGATCTTTGGCAGTGTCTCACTCGCAGTGTCTTTCTACACACACACAAACTCGCATGCACACACACACACACACATATATGTGTGTTAATGTATACGTGTGTCTGTGTTTATGTATGCATACATGTATGTGTATGTGTGTGTGTATATATATATATACACACACACACACACATATATATCTTTGTATGTATGTACTATGTATATGTATGCGTGTGTGCATGTCTATGTACACATCCATGCAATGGTTGGTTCCAGGTTCAGTCCCACTGTGTGGCACCTTGGGCAAATGTATATTACTATAGCCTCGGGCCGACCAAAGCCTTGTGAGCAGATTTGGTAGACAGAAACTGAAAGAAGCCCTTCGAATATATATATATATATATATATATATGTAGGATTAAGTCGATTATATCGACCCCAGTACGTAAATGGTACTTATTTAATCGACCCCGAAAGGATGAAAGGCAAAGTCGACCTAGGCGGAATTTGAACTCAGAACGTAGCGGCAGACGAAATACCGCTAAGCATTTCGCCCGGCGTGCTAACGTTTCTGCCAGCTCGCCGCTTATGCGTGTGTATCTGTACAGGTGTATCTGGCTATCGATATTATATATTTACATGCATACTTATATATAAAGTAATTACTATCTAATCAATAGCATCGGGTTTAAAGTTTCTTCCTCTTTGAAGGAGAGACAAAGGAGCATTTGTAACAGGGTGCAGGAACTTCAGCAAAAAGGTGTTGTCTTCACGAGCAAGAGATATTTAGCCATTTTTTTTGTCGTAGTTTATATACTTGGGCATAGGTAAGTAAGTGGGTAAATAAATCTACATTAAAAATTGATATGACAGCAGGTACATATGATTGATAGATCGATAAATAAATAGATGGATATGTGTATGTGTCTATCTCTGTGTGTTAGTTTGGGATAGATAGGCCAGAAGATAGATAGATAGATAGATAGATAGATAGATAGATAGATAGATGTAGATGAATAGTTAAATGGACAGATAATTTGTTAGCTGCATAATTAGCTAGATTAGATAACAAATAAAGACATTGATACATATATAGATGGAGGTAAATAGATAGACGGAAGGATAGATAGATAAATAAATAGATGGACAGATTGAAAATTAGAGAAACTGGAAGAAAACGGATAGAAAACGAGAGAATGAGAGAGAGAGAAAAAAAGAGGAGAGGGAAAGAAAATACGAGAGAATGAGAGAGAGATGGAGCGAGAAAGAGAGAAAGGCAAAACGTCGTCTTTGTTGAGAGAAGTAGTCTATAAATTGGTCGCCGGTAGAGGTCACTTGCATCTGAAGAGACAGACAGGCTGCCGAGAGTGAGTGAATAAAACACTAATTTTACAACTCCATTTCGTTTCATCTTGTCGAGAGATTAATTCCAGTTTTTATTTCAGTTTTATTGACTCCAACCATTTTCTCCATCCTGTTATAACCGACTGGGTTTCGAATAGGCGTATGGACCGAACACAAGAACAAAAAAAAGAAAAACACAAAAAAACAACAACTCAAAATGAACAACAAAATAATAAAAGAACAAACAAAAAATAAATCAAAATAAAATATACACAAAGATGGCAGAGTTTCTGTTTGATTTATTTATTTGTTTATTGTTTTATTTGTTGTTTGTTTACATTTATATTTTGTTTATATTTATATATTTCTATTAGTACAAATATTTATTCTCCCTTTCCATCTCTCTTCTCTCCTTTTCTGTCGGCCTGTCTGTCTTTTTCTCTCTCTCTGTTTGTCTCTTTCTCTCAGTTTCATTCTATCGAAAACTAACAACACACATCTACTCCGCTGCTTCGTCTCGCTCTGCATCTCTACTGAATCGATGCTATTTTTGTCTTGCTCGCATTCTCCTGCCGTCACTCCCAATATATTACTGCAACCTATTTCTATCTCGTGCAAACACTACATTCTTGGACGACTATCCACACCTACCCGGCCACACAAAAAACGAAATAAAGAAAAGAGACGAAGAAAACGAAAGGAAGAGGATAATTTGAAACACCATCCATTTGAAAATAATTAACAAGGTGTCATATATATATATATATATATATATATATATATATATATATAATACAAAGAATATATATACATGTATACACACATATATGTACATACTTATATCTACATGTGTATATATATGCATGTCAGGGTACAGGACGTTAGAACAATAAACTACAGACAACGGAACGAACACATAGGAAAACGGAAAGCCACTTGGAATATCCCTTCATCAGCTGTCTCTATTCTATCTAGACGTTTCGAAGATAAGACAGAACGTACTCTAGAATAGTCTCTTCCTGAGTAGTGGATCAACCCACTACACAGAGGATTCCAAGGTGGCAAACACAAACCAAGACAGGAAAAATTGGACAGTGAAAACAACATTCAAAAGCCGTACGGCCAAACGCAAATCTGAGGTAGAACGCTAGTAGTTCGTCTTGCCTTCACAGCGGCTGGAGTGAAAAGAAAGTTGACCACAGGTCACACGAGGGCAGAGAGGATGGTGGAGGGAGGAAGTGGAACAAGGAGGAAGGGACAGAAGGGTATAGCAGTGAAATAGAGGCCAGGACAGAGGGATAGATAGAAAGATAGGGGAAGACAGATAGATAAATAGATAGAGAGGATGGTGGAGGGAGGAAGTGGAACAAGGAGGGAGGGACAGAAGGGTATAACAGTGAAGTAGAGGCCAGGACAGAGGTATAGATAGAACGATAGAGGAAGACAGATAGATAAATAGATAGAAAGATAGATAGATAGATAGATAGACAGATAGATAGATAGATAGATAGAAAGATAGAGTCACGTCAGAATAATAGTAGACTTACTTGCAAAAAAGGACGTGTGCGTTCAATAATGTAATAATACAAAGAATATATATACATGTATACACACATATATGTACATACTTACATCTACATGTGTATATATATGCATATATATATATATATATATATATATATATATATATATATATATATATATATATATATATATAAATATATATATATATATATATATATATATATATATATATATATATATATAAATATATATATATATATATATATATATATATATATATTTCGTTTTGGGATTTGGTTTGCAAGATTTTTTATGTCATTTCGTGTGTTGAAGCATATTCTGTTGTGTCTGGGGAGAGTCATTTTCTTATCGTGCCTTCAAGACTATTGAAAAGGTTGCAAGACGCAACGAAAATTTTAGGAAAATAAAAAAAATAATAAGTGGAAATTTTTACGGTGAGTGTGTTAAATTTTAAGGCACGATAAGAAAATGACTCTCCCCAGTCACAACAGTATATATATATATATATATATATATATATATATATATATATATATGGATATAATATGCATATACATATAGGCGCAGGCGTTGCTTCCCAACCCATATGGCTCCGGATTCAGTCCCACTGCATGGCACCTTACAATATCAACAGTTTTTGTCAAATCCTCTCCATATAGACATTAAAACACACATAGATACACGCGCACATGTTGGATTGTGACCGAAAGAGTGCGATCGCGAATACAAGTGACCAAAATGCGATTCATCCGAAAGATCTGTGGAGTAACGTTTCACGGCATAGTTTGTTATTCCGAAATGAGAGAGTCCTTCAAGGTCGAGTCGATACTTCTCCGCACTGAGCGATCACAGCTCCCGTACAATGGACAAGTGATTAGAATGTCACAGAAGAATTTCGCAAAACGAATCGCTCAGACCGAGACAAACGACAGGAGAACTTGAGAAAACCAATAACAAGATGGTTGTATAATACTCATAATCTTAGCTAAATACACTCGGGATTCCAGCTGGAAAGTTCAATGACAATTTCTTCTAATAGGACCCTATGGACAAGATGCCTGAAAGCTCTACCTCAGCTACACACAACTCTTCCAAGAATAATGGGCAGATAAGATAGATGGATGAAGCAAATTTTTCTTAAGAAATTTAAATTTATATTTTATTGCTTAATATTTCAATTCTACGAGATCCACTTACTATGGAACAGCACTCAGAAGAAATTTGATTTCTTTAGCCAAGAATTAGTTTTAACAACTT
>NC_142943.1:37080655-37085655 GCF_046866305.1 Octopus bimaculoides | reverse complement strand
GGTCGGTCTAAGGCCATAGTAGAAGACACTGAACCAAGGTGCCACGCAGTGGCACAGACCCTGGAACCATGTGGTTGGGAAGCAAGCTTCTTACCACACTGCCAGGCTGCGCCTGTGTTTACAAAAATAAATTTACTTCGTACGAGTAGGTGCTGAAAAGTTCCTGGCTCTAGATATCAAAAAAAAAAAAAAAAAGACATACAGGAGGTTCAGTTATTTATGATTTTATTCAACATATTCCCCTCTCATATTCACATCTATGTACACTTATTGCAACGGTCCTTCAGTTTTTTCTAAGCCCTGTAAGAGAACTCGGAAGGTTGGGCCTCTAGCCAAACCTTTCGCAATACAATTTAAGCCAGAGGCTTTGCAGCACTCTTCTGCTATATCAAGAATCTTTATATGTCATAACTCAGATTTTCGTGCCCTGTAGGAATCACTTAAAATATATAAAGTAATTGGTGCTAAGAGTTTCGGTAGCTCGCTGCATTAGAAGTCTTTCGTGCCGAAGCTCTCAACGGTAACCATTTTCATCTGAATATTCTTACCTCCATGAAGGATACAAAATATGTATGTATGCACACACGAATGTATGTATGTATGTATGTATGTATGTGTCTCTGTATATCATATGCACACTCACACACGTATAAGGTATGTCTGTGTTTGTGTGCCTGTGTGTGTGTATGTGCCTCTCTCTCTATATATAGTTGTGTGTATATATATATATATATATATATATATATATATATATATATATAGTGAAGTATATTTGCCACTTAAATGTGGCTGAGCCCGAGGGGTGGATGTTACTGTTGCTTTTAGCCCCAGGAGGACATCTCCTCCAGCTGGCTATCGACACACTTCTGCGTCCTGTCTGTATTTGCCAAGGGAAGTTATCCTTCCCATCTTGATCTACGATACGTACGTACTCGAGTTTCAGGGTTATTTCCCTTCTTCAGCGTACGACAATCGCCGACCTTCGATGCAAAAGGCATCCCTTGGCAAATATATATAAGTTTTTCCAGTGAAATTATTCACTGATATCGAAAAACTGAAAACAAGCAATGTTAAATCTCTGAACGAGGTATTAACAGTAACTGCACGATAAAGTGAAGTATATTTGCCACTTAAATGTGGCTGACCCCGAGGGGTGGATGTTACTGTTGCTTTTAGCCCCAGGAGGACATCTCTTCCCTTGGCAAATACAGACAGGACACAGAAGTGTGTCGATAGCCAGCTGGAGGAGATGTCCTCCTGGGGCTAAAAGCAACAGTAACATCCACCCCTCGGGGTCAGCCACATTTAAGTGGCAAATATACTTCACTTTATCGTGCAGTTACTGTTAAAACCTCGTTCAGAGATTTAACATTGCTTATATATATATATATATATATATATATAAAACAAATAATAAATGAGTATATGCATATATACGTACAAGTATGTGCATACCTACATCTACCTGTATATATAGGTGCATATCTGGGTACAGGACGCTGCAAACAAAACGTAGACAATATATATATATATATATATATATATATATATATATATAGTTGTGTGTGTGTGTGTGCATGTGCAAATATATGTGCGTGCGTGTATGTACGTTTGCGTGCGATTGCTTTACGCATCTTTGTACTTCTATCTGTGGAGGCAATTGAGGTAATAAAATATGGAATAACCTACGTTTTTCCTTTATTAGCTATGACGAAATATCATTCTTAGAACATCACAAACTTTCATTCATAAAGCAAGTTCTATCTGAGTACATATACCACTCTTCATGGAAGCTGATAATGAAGATAAGGAGTAAGCAAACAGAGAATATGATAGAGTGAGGAAAGAAAAGAAAATGGTGGGTGGTGGTAGGCGGGGGGGGGGGGGGTGAGAATTAGAAAAACGGATTAAATAGTTGTTTTGGGTGGTTTTGTGGTTGGTGGATCAGTCATTCGAAATTCAGACGAAGAGTCTGCTTTTGAATTTACGTTTAAGTGACTGAATCTCCCCACCATCGCGGGTGTGTCCTTAAAGGAATTCTCTGGCAGGGTAGAATCGGCGCGATACAGTGTGTGACAAGCTTGTACCTGTTGAGTTGTTATGGTAGTCTAGTCAGAGAGGCGTCATTACAATTTACGTCTACCCATTTACACGCTTAGGTCGTGGGTTGACCCGAGATTGTAGCAAATAGCATTTTCTCAAAATGCCTCACAAATGCGTACCCTCTGCGTAATTCTCAGGCAGAGTTAGTGTGCCACAATGTCCGAGAGGCTTGCACCTGTTGAATTAGTATTGCAATCCAGCCGATGGGATTCCACACAATTTACTTCTGATCGTTTTCACACACAAGGAATGGGTGCAGCCAAGGCTATTGAAAACTACGGCATAGTTCCAAGGGTGGCACATCCAAGGGTGGCACTTCCTTGGAGGCACATCTGGGGATCCCATTGCACACTCCGAGGGTGGTACATCCAAGTGTGGGACTTTCTGGGTGGCATATCTGGGGAGCCCTATGGCACAGTTCGAAGAGTAGCACATCCAAGGGTGGCACTTTCTGGGTGGCACATCTGAGGATCCTATGGCACACTACGAGGGTGGCACATTCAATGGGGGGACTTTCTGGGTGGCATATCTGGGTGGCACTATGGCACACTCCGAGGGTGGCACATCCATGGGTGGCACTTCTTAAGTGGCACATATGGGGAGCCCTATAGCACACTCCGAGGGTGGCACATCCAAGGGTGGTACTTCCTAAGTGGCACATATCGGGAGCCCTATGGGACAGTTCGAAGGGTGGCACATCCGAGGTTGGCACTTCCTGGGTGACACATCTGGGGAGCCCTATGGCACAGTTCGAAGTGTGGCATATCTAAGGGTGGCACTTTCTGGGTGGCACATCTGGGGAGCCCTATGGCACAGATCGAAGGTTGGCACATTCAATGGTGGGACTTTCTGGGTGGCATATCTGGGGAACACTATGGCACAGTCCGAAGGGTGGCACATTCAATGGTGGCACTTCGTGGGTGGCACATCTGGCGAGCCTTATGGCAAACTCCGAGGGTGGCACATCCGAGGGTGGCACTTCCTAAGTGGCACATATGGGGAACCGTATGGCACAGTTCCAAGGGTGGCACTTTCTGGGTGGCACATCTGGGGAGCCCTATGGCACAGTTCGAAGGGTAGCACATCCAAGGGTGGCACTTTCTGGGTGGTACATTCAATGGTGGGACTTTCTGGGTGGCATATCTGGGGAGCCCTACGGCACAGATCGAAGGGTGGCACATTCAGTGGTGGGACTTTCTGGGTGGCATATCTGGGGAACACTATGGCACAGTTCGAAGGGTGGCACGTTCAATGGTGGCACTTCGTGGGTGGCACATCTGGCGAGCCCTATGGCAAACTCCGAGGGTGGCACATCCGAGGGTCCCACTTCCTAAGTGGCACATATGGGGAGCCCTATGGCACAGTTCCAAGGGTGGCACTTTCTGGGTGGCACATTTGGGGAGCCCTATGGCACAGTTCGAAGGGTGGCACATCCAAGGGTGGCACTTTCTGTGTGGCACATCTGAGGAGCCTATGGCACACTCCGAGGGTGGCACATTCAATGGTGGGACTTTCCGGGTGGAATATCTGGGGATCCTTATGGCACAGTTCCAAGGTGGCACATCCGAGGGTGGCACTTCCTGGCTGGCACATCTGGGGAACCCTATGGCACAGTTCGAAGGGTGGCACATCCAAGGGTGGCACTTTCTGGGTGGCACATCTGGCGAACGCTATTGCACACTCCGGAGGTGGCACATTCAATGGTGGAACTTTGTGGGTGGCACAACTGGGGAGCCCTATGGCAAACTCCGATGGTTGCACATCCAAGGGTGGCACTTCCTAAGTGGTACATATGGGGGGGGGCACTATGGCACAGTTCCAATGGTAGGACATCCGAAGGTGGCACTTCCTGGGTGGCACATGTGGGGAGCCCTATGGCACACTCCGAGGGTGGCACATCCATGGGAGGCACTTATTAAGTGGCACATATGGGGAGCCCAATGGCACAGTTCGAAGGGTGGCACATCCAAGGGTGGCACTTTATGGGTGGCACATCTGAGGAGCCCTATGGCACAGTTCAAAGGGTAGCACAGCCAAGGGTAGCACTTTCTGGGTGGCACATCTCAGGAGCCTATGGCACACTTCGAGGGTGACACATTCAATGGTGGGACTTTCTGGGTGGCATATCTGGGGAACACTATGGCACAGATCGAAGGGTGGCACATTCAATGGTGGCACTTCGTGGGTGGCACTTCGTGGGTGGCACTTCGTGGGTGGCACTTCGTGGGTGGCACTTCGTGGGTGGCACTTCGTGGGTGGCACTTCGTGGGTGGCATTTCGTGGGTGGCACATCTGGCGAGCCCTATGGCAAACTCCGAGGGTGGCACATCCGAGGGTCCCACTTCCTAAGTGGCACATATGGGGAGCCCTATGGCACAGTTCGAAGGGTGGAACATCCAAGGGTGGCACTTTCTGGGTGGCACATCTGAGGAGCCTATGGCACACTCCGAGAGTGGAACATTCAATGGTGGGACTTTCTGGGTGGCATATCTGGGGAGCCCTATGGCACTCTCCGAGGGTGGCACTTCCTGGCTGGCACATCTGGGGAGCCCTATGGCACAGTTCGAAGGGTAGCACATCGAAGGGTGGCACTTTCTGGGTGGCACATCTGAGGATCCTATGGCACACTCCGAGGGTGGCACATTCAATGGTGGGACTTTCTGGGTGGCATATCTGGGGAGGCACTATGGCACACTCCGAGGGTGGCACATCCATGGGTGGCACATCCATGGGTGGCACTTCTTAAGTGGCACATATGGGGAGCCCTATAGCACACACCGAGGGTGGCACATCCAAGGGTGGTACTTCCTAAGTGGAACATATGGGGAGCCCTATGGCACAGTTCGAAGGGTGGCACATCCGAGGGTGGCACTTCCTGGCTGGTACATCTGGGGAGC
>NC_142943.1:37075655-37078155 GCF_046866305.1 Octopus bimaculoides | reverse complement strand
CCGAAAGGATGAAAGGCAAAATCGAAGGATCCTTCTTACCACACAGCCACCCCTGCGCCTATCTCACGGTACATATTTTATCAATTTCGAAAGGATGACAAGCAAAGTCGACCTCGGTGGATTGTGAACTCAGAACGTAAGGGCGGACAAAATGCCGGAAAGCATTTTGTTCGGCGTGCAATCAATTCTTCCAGCTCACCGCCTTAATAACAAGAACACTTAGAAGAACATTTGTACTCTTTTCAACACTTCTCACCGCCGTTAACCATCATCACCAACGCCTCCAAAGTCAGCAAAGAGCAAAAATAATAAAAACAGCAGCAACGGGTAGGGCTTCAAGAAAGCCTCCTCCTCCTCCTCCGCCGCCGCCGCCACTACCACCACCAGCAGACCAATAACAATAACAACAACAGTATCATCATCATCATCGTCGTTGTGGTTGTTATCCACTATCAGTAATATAAACACACTTTCAAGCCACATATCGTTACCAATCGCTATCATCATCAATCCGTCCGCACAGAAGTCAAATAACGAACAAGAATAAAGACAACTACTGCTACTATTACTACTGCCACTGCTATTCCTTTAACAACAATACTATTCTTTTAACAAAACAACAACAACAACAACATCAATTGCTACTACTACAACTACTACTACTGCTGTTGCTGCTACAAGAACTACAACAATAACAAAACCAATAGGTAATAACATTGATGAATATTGTGGTTATATGTGTCAGTTTTATCTGCTAACATACACTAAAGTAATGTAAAAGCATGTATTAATGTTTATTTTATACGTATTTTATACGATTGTTAATATAGTCTTTGTTGCCGATTTTATATGGATTTTATATGAAGGCTAATATTCTCTTTGCGACCGGCTTCGGTTTAAGTGACTGCTTTTATCTTATTACATTTTATTTAGTAAAACTAAATTGATAGTAAATCGTAAAACAAAGGTTTGTTTCATGACATTGAAGGCGGAGCAGAAGAGGTTCCGCTTCCTGTCTGAATGGAGGCAAATAAACTGAAAGACGTAGACTTGCGCTTTATGTATGTGTATGTGAGTGAGTCTGTGCGTTCGTATGTGTGTGTGTGGGGGGGGGGAGGTTGAGGGTGAGAGAAAGAGAGAGAGAGAGAGAGGAAAGGAATAGAGAGTAAAAGAGCAGAAACCTTGCCTATATTCTTTTACTTTTTTTTACATTCTTTTACTTGTTTCAGTCAATTTTTTGACTGCGGCCATGCTAGAGCACCGCCTTTTGTCGGACAAATCGACCCCGAGACTTATTCTATATACATATTCTTGGTATTTATTCTATCGGTCTCTTTTGCCGAACTGCTAGATTACGGGGACGTAAACACACCAACATCGGTGACAATCGATGGTGGTGGGAGACAAACACAGACACAGAAATGCATACATATATATACATACATACATATATATATATATATATATATATATATATATATATATATATATATATATATATATATATATATATATATATGTATATATATATATATATATATATATATATATATATATATACGACGGGCTTCTTTCAGTTTCCGTCTACTAAATCCACTCATAATACTATGGTCGGCCCGAGGCTATAGCAGAAGACACTTGCTCGAGGTGCTCCGCAGTGAGACCGAACCCAGAACCGTGTGATTGGGAAGCAAGCTTCTAAACACACAACCACTATATGTGTGAGTGAGTGAGTGTGTGTGTGTGTGTGTGGTGTTTGTGTGTATATATATCTATACATATGTGTGTGTATATATATATATATATATATATATATATATATATATATATATATATATATGTATATATATATATATATATATATATATATATATATATACATATATATATATATATATATATATATACATATATTAATAAACTCATCAATAATATATTCAGGAAATCAATATCTAATATTTTGAATTATGTTTTAAACTTTTAAATTTATAATGCTACCATGTTATGTTGGATGTATATCTTTCAAAATTCAAAATATTAAATATTGATTTCCTGAATATATTATTGATGACTTTATTAATTTATTAATAATATAAAAACACATATATACACATTTATTTGCTCAAGATAATTGAGCACTCAACATAAGTTCAGTTATATATTCTTTTAGAATATTTCTTTTAGAATATCACTTATATAAGTTATATATATATATATATATATAATTTATATAAGGGCATTACTATACAGTAATGCCTCACGCTTAGACTGACTACTTGATAAATTCTTATAAAGATTTTATCCTTATATTATATATATATATATATATATATATATATATATATATATACTCTTTTACTTGCTTCAGGTATTTGACTGCGGCCATGCTGGAGCACTGCCTTTAGTCAAGCAAAACGACCCCAGAGCTTATTCTTTGTAAGCCTAGTACTTATTCTATCGTTCTCTTTTGCCGAACCGCTAAGTTACTGTGACGTAAACA
>NC_142943.1:37063155-37068155 GCF_046866305.1 Octopus bimaculoides | reverse complement strand
TATTTATCTATATATTTGTCAATCTATATGTACACACACACACACACACACACACATATATGTATGCATATACATATAAAGCATATATGCAGTTAGAGAGAGAGAGAGAGCGAGAGAGAGAGAGAGCGAGAGAGAGAGAGAGAGATTGGGAGAGAGAGCGGAAAGAGAGAGTGAGGAAAAGTAAAATAGGTGCAAGTGAGAGCAGTAAATAATGCATATGTAAACACCAAATGATCCTTTAGGGTCCAAAATTGTTTTATTATAAATATATATGCAATTTATCAGTCAAACCTAGACGGCACCTCTGGAGGAATTTCTTATTCCTACGATGTAGTAATTATTCAAACAAACACTTATGGGCGCTAGTTATATTATAACACGTGATTTATTATTTTCGCCGTTTAATCAAAGCTGTCTCTGTTGAGCTGTTGATTCATCTCAGTTCTTGGGCTCATTGTGAAACACGTGACTGATTATTCCATACGTGCGTGTAACCAATCAGCGTTACATATTATGGTCAAGCTGAATCCAGGCAGAGTAATCGAACCCGAGATGACATGACTGCAAATTTAACCCCTAATCCATTCATCTATGCGTGTGTACGATACAACAATTATTTCAAGTTACACATTTCATGCGTCTTTCGTTTTGTTAGCGAGAAGTAAACCAACTTCAAGAAGTTTTGTAAATATTCTTCATCTACGGTTGGGAAGCGAACCAACCAGAGAACATCTACGTTTCACCACAACTTGTTAGAAATTGTAGACAAATCTCCCTCGCTTACCATTTTAAGTAGTTACCATTTTGAGAAGAGAGACGTATTGTCGTGAGATATGCAATAACGGAGATAAGGAGTGGATGGCCATTAGTGGGACGTCTTTGCTCAGTGCGAGGTTTGTTCAGTGCGAGGTTTGCTCAGTGCGAGGTTTGCTCAGTGCGAGGTTTGCTCAGTGCGAGGTTTGCTCAGTGCGAGGCTTGCTCAGTGCGAGGTTTGCTCAGTGCGAGGAGCCACAATATGATACTTCGATCTGCTAGAAATTGCATGCAAATTTCTCTCAAATCACACCGCCTCCATTTCAGAAGAGGAATACAAGGGATAATATGGTCCTCGGTACTGGAACGCTGTTCATAATAAGTTTTCGTCAATCACAAATGGCTTGCAGATAAACACCTCCATCCATATCATTACCTTCACCACCACCACCGGCACCACCACCGGCACCACCACCGACACCATCACCACCATCAATACCATCGCCAACATCACCATCATCACCAGCACAGTAGTATGTGCGCGCGCAGATGTGTGTGTTCGTATTGCGTGTGTGCGTATGTGTGCGTGCGTGAGTGCATACGTGTGTATGTATGTATGTGTGCACTTGTGAGTATGTGTGTATATGTGTGTGTGTATATGTGTGTGTGTATATGTGTGTGTGTGGGGGGTGTATTTTAGTAAGTAAATACTCTTTTATATATTGATGAACAAATGATGGAAACAGGATATTAATCAGCAGATTTTTAAATAACCAAGAAATCACTGATCAGTTCTGTGTCAAAGATTTCTGGCATCAACCAATCAGTTTTCAGAAAAGTCAGTCAAAACATCCATTTTGCTGTATCACATTCTTCTACACAATAACTTTAATTTCTACAGTGAATTCTACATTCTAATTGATAGGAAGTTTACCGAAACGCTATAAATCTTATTCCAGATGAATTTACATATATATTGCCTGTCAGTTACCATTGTGTTTGTCATCATCATCGTCATCATCATCATCATCATCATCATCATCATCATCATCATCATCATCATCACCATCATCATCATCATTATTACTATTATTGTTAAGGAAGGAGAGTAGGGTAATAGAATGGCAAAATCGTTAGAGCGTTGGTTGGAACGCCGTGCGGTACAGGTTTTTGGCATTTTATGTTCTGATTTGAAATCCCGCCGAGGTCAATTTAGAGATTATTTTGAACGGCCACCTGCTTGATAGCTGCAAGTTTTTGAAGAAATGCTAGCCATGAAAGAGCTGTTAGAACGGTATTACTGGTTCGTGATAAATTCGGTAGTAATGAGATGCAGTCATAACGACGACATCGTTATGCACGCACACGTATATTGTCCAAGCATTGCTGACATGTGGAGCTGCACAAATCAGTAATGTTCTAAAAGCTGTTATTTTTGTAGGAATGAAACGGTTTATCGGCTGAGTGTATTTTGATTATACTCCATCACCTTTATTCGACCTTAACGGACAAGATGTTTCCCCTCTATCTGGTCTATTTCTTGTCTTTGGACAAAGAGCTTGCAGGGATGCGATTAAAAGGACCTAAGACAAACATCTTATTTTCCGACTACGTTTGTACGAATTGATTCAAGTTGCGCTTAGAAAGAAATGTGAGCGTGGAGTATAAGACCTGTGTTCAAAAGTTTGCTGAAGCAAATGAACATGATATCAATAAGCACTGGAATGCCGGGTGAAAATTGCAGGGAGAAGGTATTGCCTTAGATCTGTACAGTTCCTTATTTAACCTCAGTTGGTTGTCCCCCCTATGAAAACATTTCACTTCTATTGTCTGTTACTTTTCATGCTTGATTCTCATACTCAATTTTAAATAAACCCTCATCGCTTTTCTTGTTCTTTATCTTGCAATTTCACTACAAACGTCGTCCCTGTGGCAAATAAAGAAATGTTATTATTGTTATTAGTGTTTTTTTATATTTGCGGTTTTCACAATCTCCTTTAGCGGAAGTGAACTTTTTCATTCCCGGATACCACAACTCCCCCCCCCCCCCTTCTAACTCGGTATTCGAATTTCCCATACACATCACTTATGGCAAAGAACCAATTTATACTATTATTATTATTATTATTATTATTATTATTATTATTATTATTATTATTATTATTTAAGTTTATACATGCAACATCATATTTTTTGTTGTTAATTTAATTCATTTATTTTTTTCCGTTTTTAATTTCATTTTACTACTTCAAAAACCACACAACTATGCCAACATGCAGAAGAAACCCACCGCCCACAACACAAGTACACATACACACATGCAAATATACGTACATACATGCATATGCAAATACATATACGTATATGTATATATATATATATATATATATATATATATATATATATATATATATATATATATATATATATATATATATATATATATATGTGTGTATGTATATATATATATGTATATATATATATATATATATATATATATATATATATATATACAGTGAGAGAGAGAGACAGACATACAGACAGAGACAGACAGAGAGAGACAGACATACAGACAGAGAGAGACAGAGAGAGACAGAGCTACCACTCAGTAAGATGACAGCAGCTTAAAATATTACGTTTCAAAAATACTAATTTTTATCTAAAGGAAAATTGTATAAAATTTTGAAAAACATGAAAGACAAAAAAAAAAAAAAAAGAAAGAAAAGAAGATAGAAAGGAAGAGAGAAGGATAACAAAAAGAAAAAATACAAAATACAGAAAAAAATAGATCATCGTGTTCTGGACAGAACAAAAAGAAAGAACTTCCAAAAATAACAAAAATCGTTGAGAAACAAGGAAACTGAAACTTGGAAATAAACCAATCTTTTATAACAATATAAACTGAAAGAAACTGAGAAAAGAAGATATACATATACATACATACGAAGGCAGACATATATATAGATATTCATATACATGTATACATACATATATATACATACGTATACATTTGTATATATATATATATATATATATATATATATATATATATATATATATATATATATATATATATATATATATATATATACAAATGTATACGTATGTATATATATATGTATGTATACATGTATATGTGGGTGTGCGTATATATATATATATATATATATATATATATATATATATATATATATATACATACATACATATATATTTACACATACACACACATATATACACATATAATATGGGAGTGAGAATTGGAACAGGAAGGAAAAATTATAGAAAAACGGAAAAGAACAAGAATGAAAAAGTGAAATAAATAAATATATAAAGAAAGATGTAAACGGACGATAGAAGGACTGACAGAAAAGAAGAAAAGAGGAAAGCACGAAGGAAGGAAGATAAGAACGAAGGAACGAAGGAACGATGGAACGAAAGAAGGAAGAAAGGATGAAAGAAAGAAAAAAAGACGGAAAGAAATGAAGAAAAACAGGAAGAAAGAAAGAAATAGACGAAGAAGCGAAGAAAGAAAAGGAAAAAAAAACAAGACCTGAAAGTGAAAAAAAAGAAAAGAAAAATACATAGAAAGGGAGAAATATAGAAAGTAAATAGAAGAAGGAAAACCGAAAGAAGAAATGATAAAGAAAGAGATAACTAAGAGAAAAAAAAATTCAGATTTATAAATATGGTAATACTATTCCTTGGAAAAAGATTCTTCCAATAATTTTTTTCTTTATTTCTTGTAAGGATGCGATGCAAATAATGGTACTGTCTGCGATTTGGTTCCGGTTAACGGTAGAAGACGTCGCGTAAGGAATAAAGACACAGCATATCAGGTTTAGTTCTGAAGAAAGTGAGGCCTGTTTTGGTGCGTCGTTTAATGTGGCTGCATGATGTGTAGTGTAGAGTATGATGTGTTTGTTTGTAGTGTGTGTGGTTTGTGGGAGGTTGTGCCTGGAGAGGTGGATCGTGACTGAGGTTTGGTATTTTGTGGTTTTTACCATGTTGTATGTATATATGTATGTATGTATGTATGAATGGTTGACAGTGTGTCTCTTCAGTTTTCAAACCTCGTTAATACTTCCTAGATTTATAGAATTTGATCGCTGGTGGGTTGGACGGAGGGAGCGGGGTTCACATGATGGATGCCTTGCATGTTTTAAACTCACTAACACACACACACACACACACCCACGCATACACATACACACACACACGTTCAAACACATTTACAAATAAATGTG
>NC_142943.1:37045655-37058155 GCF_046866305.1 Octopus bimaculoides | reverse complement strand
TATATATATATATATATATATATATATATATATATATATATATATATATATATGTAGTTAATAATGGAAATAAATACGGTTAGGCTTCATATAAACATATTTACATGGAGCACAATAATACAGAATAAAAGTACAGAATAGAATAAGAAAATATCTAATTTACTCCTTCGAAAGCTGTATCAGGAAGCCCGGAGTTACGTAATAATCACAATAAGCATCAATTGCAAACGAAACGAGCAAAACATCATGGCTATTTAAATGATTATTACGTAAATCCTGAGTTCCCGAAACAGCTGTCGCGTTATGAAATTACACATTTTCTTATTTTTAAATTTTATTTCGCATTTTTGGCTGCTCTTTGTCAATATATTTATATCAAGTCTAACTGTGTTTATCTCTATTTGGATTTCTCCTATTGCCAATCTTGACATGGCGGGCCTTGACTTTATCGAAGGATTCGGAGTTTAAGTTTAAATCCTTTTGAGCACTTATATATGTTCTGCATACTCATCTCTTACCAATGTCTGTAATTATATATAGAAATATGCTCATGTATGTTCGTATGTGCTTGTGCGCTTGAGAAAAACTGGATATATTTTATAAATGTCTTAAAAAATATATTCCATTTTCATCATATGTACAAACACATGCAGACATAAACATATATAGATGCACTCGCTCTTCCGTCCAATAACATACACGTCAACGGAATTTGCAGTATATGTTATGAGTTAGCCTCTTTTCACCTTCCTTCTTTTATCGGTATGGTCAATTACTTTTGAAAGTACTTTCTTGTGCGCGGTTTAAATACATGTCTATGCATACATATATATATATATATATATATATACATATATATATATATATATATATATATATATATATATATATATATATATATATATATATATATATATATATATATATATATATATGTTTATATCTAATATCTATATGTGTGTTATATATACATGTACGCACACACACGCGTATGCACACGCACACACATACATATATATATGCCTTAATTACGAAAGAAATTATATCCACCGATGTGGTGTTAAGCACTCATTTCCGTCGTTTGAAATTTACGTATATATATATATATATATATATATATATATATATATATATATATATATATACATATATATATATATATATAGACATAGATATATAAATGCATACATATATAGTTACATCTATCTTTCTACCTATCTGTCTGTCTGTCTCTCTCTCTATCTATCTATCTATTTATCTGTCTGTCTGTCTGTCTCTCTCTCTCTCTCTCTCTCTCTCTCTCTCTATATATATATATATATATATATATATATATATATATATATATATATATATATATATATATATATACATATATATATATATAACAAAGTAAAATTGCACGGTACCGCACGAGTGAATATATATATATATATATATATATATATATATATATACACATACACATATATATATGTTGAGAGGGGAGTGATGGGGTGTGTGAGAAACTCAAGATGTTTATATGCAATAACCATTTCCGTTGTCTTCCAAGATGAATAGAGCTGGGTATGGTGATTGCTGAAGTAGAGTCATATGAGAAGTAGACCTCAATATCGTAGTTTGTGTGTACATATGTATGTATGTATGCATGTATATGTATATATATGTTTATATATATATATATGTATCTATATATATGTATATATATAGATACATTTATATATATATATATATAGATAGATATATTTATAGATATATAAATATACACACGCGCACACAAACATACACATACATCTATACATAGGTATACTTATATGTATATTTTGATATATATAATGAGAGAGAGAGAGAGAAAATGAAAGGTAGAATGAGTGAGTGGGGAATAAATGCCTATATACATGTGCACACGCGACAAAAATCTGTTTTCAAAGAGTTGCCTTGTGGCGCCATCTACTCTCTTTAAGACGAACCAAAGCAACAACATTAACAACAATGTAGACAACAACTACAGCTAATATATTAAGAAATAAAAGTAAAAGGGAACAAAATGTAGAGCTAAATAAGCTGGCTAAAGGAAGGTAACTTGTAAGCTTTTAGTTTGTTTATTACAAAGATCTGTGTTTTATGGACCGTTTTGTCTTTCTGCTTGCAACTAAAGGCAGCTTTATTTAGAGTCTCTTTCAATTAATTTCTAATTAGTTTTTACTATTTCCTGCCTAACTCTTTAATATCAAACCACTTTCTGCTCTCAGACTTTATTACGTGGCAATGGAATAATTTACCGTTCTCATATCGCCATAGACTATTTCGTGATATTGATTTCTCTTGCTTTTGCCTGAAGGCCGCAAATGCTGATGATGAAAATTGGAATGTGTAGGCGATTTATGTCAAATAGAGCATTAAAGGAGTACTGTACTTTGCTTGAAGCATTGCAATGCATAAATATTTTAAAAGAAAACTTTTAAGCCATACAGGCGAAAAGTCAGGTGAAATATGTTATGATGACAATAAATAAAAACAAAGTCATTGGATCACTCTACATATGTTGCTTAATAGTTCTGTTATATTTCGGGTAAGATTCCCTTTATCAAATACAAGCTATAATGTAATCCAAGAGTTTGGTGATTGCTGATGATACTTTTCTCCGAACTTTTGGCTTATATTTTTATCCTATATTTGATAATGGGAATCTTACTCGAAATACAATTGAAGCATTAGATAAATTATGTTGAGCCTCACAATATCTTGTATTTGTCTTTATTGGCATCACTTTGCATATTTTGCTTAGCTTTTCACCTGCATTGCTTAGAGGCATTCTAATAATAATTTCTACCTGTTTATGTTGTATGCTTTGGCGCTCTTCATAATTTTTCCTTTTCTCTTCTCACTTCTACGCTGACGTGTGTCTTTTTTTAATCAATCACAATTAGTGCCCGTTTATATACGAATTTTTCTGGACATATTGAGAATCTTCTGATTGTATTTCTACTTCATTCTTACTTAGTATCACTGGGAGACTTTGGCAACTTTGGTCGGGCGGATTTACGTGTCCATTCTCTCTGAATCATATCTATTCACCAAAATAAAAACATTTTCTCTGTTTCTTCAATCTCATTTATTTTGATATATTTTGGCGCAAAGTAAAACATTTTTCAATAATTTGCTATATTTTTCAATTACGGAAACATTTCTTAATTATTATTTTAACACGCTTTTTTGGTTTATGCTCTTAATAAAATTATTGCTGTCTTATGAATATTTCGTCATGTTCATGTCAGCTTTTTCTTGCTTTTGACATTTGAGGGGTGTGACACGTTCATCTTTCTTACGCGTTTCATTTTGTTCTCTCCTTGAAATAAACATTGTATCTCAGTTTATTTAATCAAACCCCAAAACACAAAAATTTTGGACTTGAAGTCAAACGTGAAAAATAAAAACACAACATAAAACTTAATAATATGAATAAGTATATATAATATTTTGTCGAGACGTACACATGACTTTTGTTATATACTACAAGCTAAAGTAAATTGATAGTCTGAAAATTAGAAAGACGAACATAAAATAAAAATACATAATTGTGTTAACTTTAACTGAAATAGTTTCTCTGTGTTCAAACTCGTACAACACTATTTTACAATTATAATACTGACAAAAATATAACAAAAATATTTTGATTCAGAGGTCGCGACAGAGAGATAACATACATTTTCTTTTATAAATATAGATAACAATTCACACGATTATATCTTTAGAAAAGTATTTAAGTGCTCCAAGGAGCATAATGTAATTTTGATAACATCAGTTTTTAGAAAATTTGGTTAAAAATATCTTGAATAGGAATTGCCAAGTAACAGCAAATCTCATTATTCCTCAGAAAAAATAAGTTGGAAATAATAAGAATTATCTCAACGTTTCTATTTTCATGAGTGGTGATATCGTCCACAGACGTCTGACTCTGAAGAACGCGGATAGAGATGGCGAAGTTAGAAAAACATGACACCAATAATACATTCTTCAAGCAAACTGCTGTCGTAGCGTTGCGATGCAAAACACCGATGCAAAGTGCAGAGGAACAAACTCGATATTGCCCACATTTGCTCAAGTCTCCTTGCATTCTAGATTCCTTGAGCTGTCAGTGGAATGACGGACACAATGATTTGAGAGAATTTAATCATGCGTCTTTCTGTAATGGTATCGAATCATGCGGAGGCTGACTTTAACTTTAGTCTTTCCTCACGTGTTGAGAGAAAGATAGATAGATAGAGAAAGAGAGAGACAAAGAAAGAGAGAGGAAGTGGTGTGTTGTGTGTGTGTGTGCCTGTATGTATACTTATGTACATGCACGTATATCTGTATGTATATATAGGTTAGTCGTTAGTGCGGTCACAGTCAAATAGCGCATGCGTTGTATGGGACACTCAAAATAGAACATTAAGGAAAAATTCAACTGAAATTTATTGTAGTGTGGCTCGCCTGAAGATGAACAATGTCGCATGCGGCTTGGTTCAAGAAAAAGTTTGCTTTATGTATATATTTGCATGTTTATCTATGTATTCCTGTATATTTGTTGTTTGTGAATCTAAATATAATTAACTTGTTGGTCTACTGTTGACGTTTATGTCACTAATATATGCATTTACAATCGAGGATTCCATTAATAATCTAGGATTCTGTGCTACAATTTATATATATATATATATATATATATATATATATATATATATATATATATATATATATGTATATTCACGTGTATAGGTATGTATATATTAATGTAAATACGTGTTTGTGTGGGTGTGTATGTGTGTGCGCGCGTTCGTACGTGTGTGGTGTGTGTATGTGGCATCTATAGAGTCACAGCATGTAATATCAGGACCACCCATCTCACACTCTAAATAGGTCACCGTTCCAATAGAGTGCAGTAGTGACAGAATATAGCCAAATATGATACTAATTTCTTTTACTTAATAAACTTCATCTCAAAACACAAAATATTATAAGTATCCCGGGGATGTAGACACGGGCGGTAGTTTCTATCAATTTGCGAACAAGAGTCTTATACACAGATTATATATATGCGTGTGTGTATACATACACATACATACATACATATATATATATATGTGTGTGTGTGTGTGTGTGTGTGTGTGTGTGCGTGCGTACATATATGTACATACATGTACATACATATGTATGTGCATATATGTTTAGACACACACAAGTATATATATATATATATATGTATGTATGTATGTATGTATATATATGCGTGTGTGTACATATATGAAAATGTACAGCTTCTGATGGGTAAATTGACATCATTTTATATTTTTCATTTCACGCATGCGCATTGTTTGTTTTTGATTTTTCGTCAAATGGGCGCCGTCTGTGAGAAAAACAGCACCATGACGCAACTCATTCTGCCAGAATGACGGCTTTATTATATAAATTCAGTCTTTAGTATGTCAAGATATTTTTATGTAATTTTGGTAAATATATCTGTTAAAATGAGATGTCAGTGTTATTTTCATGTTCGTGTAATTTAGAAGACAATATATTCACCGCACCCAGAATATATACATACATATATAGATGCACATATATACTACATGCTATACCTGATACATATACAACAATTTCTGGCGGTCTGTCTGTTACCATCTTAGTGCCTAAGCCAACATGCCAATATTCACGAAAATTTGCATACAAGTTACACTAACATAAAGTTCGATAATAAGCTAATTGAATTTCAATAAAATTCTATATAGGCGTTAGGTGAATTATATGGTAAAATGAGAAGGTTGCAAAAACATATTAGTCTGAGGGAAAGCTAGAAGCAGAGAGAGGGTGACTTATATCAGTGAAGGCGAGAACAGCGGTGGCAATGAGGTGTAACGTTAATACAGCTGTCATATATACGCGACACTGCGTACATACTTTCGTAAATACGTTGATACAGCACACACACATACATACACACACACTCATGCACAAACACAGACGCAAACACAGACAAACACAAACACACAAAGAAAGATGGGTGTAAGGAGTACGTAGTTTTGAGGAGAGAGGGAGTAGGTGGCTTTTCTGCTGTCCATCGCAAAGAAAACACATACACAGACACACACATGCATATATATATACATACATACATACGTATTCTACTATACACCATTTTAAACTCTTGATTACCTGCGTGTACGTTTGTAAATGTGTGTGTATGTCTGTGTGTGACGTCCTATAACTGTCTGTCGCTCTACTTTTGTACGATCTTCCCTGTTGCTGTCACATATGGTGAGATTTTAGAATTACGTCAACATTTTCAAATTTGGTATATTGAAATAATTTTCAACGTTAAATCCGATTTTGTTATTTATTTGTGACAGAAAAATTGCAGAAAAATCTTACTGAGGTTTACAATTTAATCAATTTCACCTAATCAGAAAGCAGGATTTGGAAGCTGGTATTTTCTACATGACAGCTATCTATTGCGAAATAAAGGCAAAATCATTAGGAGGAGGAATTTTATTAAACAAACAAAAGCAAAGTATTACGATGACCAAGGTAGTAAGAACTTCTGAAGTTTTAATGAATAAAGTCATGTGAAACAGACGGACAGACATATAAATAAATTATAAATTTTGGCGAAAAATTGCCCAAATCTGTCCTAATCAAGATGCCTGTCTGTCGGGGAAGGCATGTTCTGACATGGAATTTATAAACATTTATTTAAGACATTCTATTGTAAAAATTGCATGGCAATTACGGGCTATTCAGCTAGTATATATAAATGTGTGTGTGTGTGTGTGTATGTGTGTGTGTGTATGTGTGTGTGTGTATGTCTGTCTTTGTGGGTGCGTGCATGTGTCTGTGTGCGTGCATGTGTCTGTGTGGGTGCGTGCATGTGTCTGTGTGCGTTGATGACGTAGGCTGATTGTCGCCAGTTACAACTGCGCGAAGAGAGACAAGTACAACTACATTACCCCATTACTCGCAATTGTTTTCCATTTACCATTCCTTCCTTCCTTCCTTCCTTCCTTCCTTCCTTCCTTCCTTCCTTCCTTCCTTCCTTCCTTCCTTCCTTCCTGTCTTCCTCCTTCATAACTGCTACGTATATCTGGATTAAAAGTTTGTCAAGTTACAGAGCTTCTTGGCAAATGCTAGACAAGACACCCGTGCTATTCAGCTGTAAGTTACAGACTATGTGGTATGTACATAGATATATACACTTCCAAGTAGCGACACCGTTCTTCAGCGTTATCACGGCGCCTTTTACTTGCATAATCTAAAACCACTTATACTCTGTGCACTACCTGAACCAAAGATTCACTCCAACTGAGCGCAGATGAAAGAATGGGGTCGCTTCGGCAGAATGAATAGTTTGGTTTATTAATGCAATTATACAAATAGGCGTCAACGTTGTTCTGTAGCTAATAGGTACGTTTTGTTGTCTCCTGATTTGGGGTTCGATTTCTCAGCAGGGCATCATTTTGTGTACGTGAAGTGCCTTTTCATGCGGAGTGAGCAAAATTAGGTAAACCATAAGTGTGATAGGCCGCCGTGTAAGCGTGCACACCCACGGACACACACATACAAACACACACACACACACACACACACACACACACACACACACACACACACACAAACACACACGCGCACGCACAAATACACACATACACAGACACACGCACACATGTACGTATCTGTGTGTGTGTGTGTGAGCGTGTGCTAAAAATCTTTTATACTGAGTCGTCCTTTCAGTTCAGTTGCTATTCGTTTTCACTTTAAAGAACGCATACGCACTCATGCTTCTACGCTTCTGCGCATTCCTATAAACAAATTCCATCAATATACATACGTATACTTGCGCTCACTCACTCACAGGCACATATGAAATTATATACGTATATATATATATATATATATATATATATATATATATATATATATATATATATATATATATATATATATATATATATATATATATATATATATATATATATATATATATATATATATATATATATATATATATATATATATATATATATATATATATATATATATATATATATATATATATATATATATGTATATATATATATATATATATATATATATATATATATGTATATATATATATATGTATATATATATATATATATATGTATATATATATAGAAATATATATATATATATATATATATATATATATATATATATATATACATACATATATATACATACATATATATATATATATATATATATATATATATATATATATATATATATATATATATATATATATATATTTAATTCATAAATTCAATAATGGGATAAAAATCTTTTACAAGAATTTTATCAGTTCTTTTTTTTTTTTTTTTGCTATCTTATTTTTTTAATCAAAGTTAGTCTTTGTACTCTCAAACTCAGACCATCAGATAAAATGCCTTGCAGTATTCCTTCCGGCTCTTTACATTTTAAGTTCCATTCGTGCCGAAGACAAATTTGCTTTCATCCTTTCGGGGTCAATAAAGCAAATGCAACTCAGATACTGGGTCAATGGTATCAACTATTCCCCAACCTCTACAACTTATAGCTTTGTATCGAAATTTCAAAACAAGAAGCAGGGAGCAGGCAGAATCATTGGATTGTCTGAAAAGAATGCTTAGAGACATTTCTTCAGGCTCCTTACGTTCCATGTTCCAATGCCACCAAGTCGATTTTATCCTTTCGGTATTAATAAAATAAGTACCAGTCAAATACTAGGGCCGTTTTAATTGGCATTTCTGTCCCCGTAACATTGATGGCCTTGTTCCAAAATTTGAGGTTGCGGCATTTCGTCCGTCTTTATGTTCTCAGTTTAAATTTCGCCAAGGACGACTTTACCTTTCATCCTTTCGAAATCGATAAAATATGCACCAGTTACGCACTGGGGTCGATGTAATCGACTAGCTCGCCTCCCCTAAAATTCCAGGCCCTGGGCCTTTAGTAGAAAGTATTATTATTATTATTATTATTATTATTATTATTATTATTATTATTATTATTATTATTATTATTATTATTATTATCATCATTTTTATATCCCCTGTCTTCTAATGCCGATTCAGGAATCTAGTATAATAAGACAGTCGGTTTGTTATATCAAATATCATCTGTCTACAGACTAATTATATATGTCAAGACCAGTTGAGCTTTCTGGAAAAAATTACATCGTAAGCAACGGATATGGGCGAGGTGGCAGGCAAAACCATATATATATATATATATATATATATATATATATATATATATATATATATATATATATATATATATATATATATATATATATAAGAAAATGAATAAAAGAGTACAAGGAAAGAAATTGACGCTTTTCATTTTTATTATCTTTAGTTTTAGATATCTTTTCGTTTCATTCGTCTCTGTCTCTCGTTTAAAAAATGACAACAGAATCGGTTACAACGTCCATGAATGGTTAGAAAATCACCAGACATAGAAGCGTCGTTTCCTCAAAAAAAAAAAAAAAAAAACACACACACAAGCAATGACAAATTCAACGACAGAGCAGTAACTTAACAACAGCAAGCTTTTAAAAAATAAACACGCGCAAAAAGAAAAGGAAAAAAGGAAAAAACCCCAGATGCAGTAAGGAAGTCGTCAATGAACATCAAACGAGGTTTCGGTAATCTCGTCGTACCGTTTGATCTCAGTCTTCTTTACAAATATATTATTTGGGTTTTATTTCTCTGACCTGCATCACCTTAGTAGTTTTCTTCGTTTTCCTTTCCTTTTTTTCATTCCTTCTTTCTTGTTACCTTCTTCATCTTTCTTTTTCATTTTCGTTTATGTATTTATTTTGTCACGCCTTCCTGTTTTAGCATTTTAAATGTCTTTAAATTTTGTTACCTTACGTCTTTTGCGGTTATTATTAGTGTTATTGATAAGGCGGTGAGCTACCAGAATCGTTAGCACTCTGGGCAAAATGCTTAGCGGCATTTTATCCATTTTAAGGCCCTGAGTTCAGATTCCGCCAGGGTTGACTTTGCCTTTCATCCTCTCGGGGATGAAAAGTCGATAAAATAAGTACCAGTTACATACTGAGGTCGATATAATCGACTACACAACCCACCCAAATTTCAGGCCTTGTGCGTTAAGTAGAAAGGGTTATTAGAGTTATTGATAAAGGTGGCGAGTTAGCGGTGTCTACTTTTCTTCAGGCTATTTGCGTTCTCGGTTCAAATCCCGCTGAGTTCAGCCTTGCCTTTCCCTCTTTCTGAATGATAGAAAAAAAAAATCAGTCAAGTACTGGAGGCTATGTAATCGACAAACCTTCCCCTCAAAAGCTGCCGATTCTGTGCCAAAATTTGAAACCATTATGTAAAGCAGTGAGCAGCCAGAATCGCTGCCCTACCAGACCGGACAAAAACGATTAGCGGCATTTCTTCCGACTTTACGTTCACAGTTCAAATGCTATCTGGGAGGAATTTTTGCCTTTCATCCTTTTGGGGTCGACAAAATAAGTACCAGTCGGGCACGGCAGAGAGGGTCTGGATATAAACCTCTAACCCACTTCCCTGAAATCGCTGGCTTTGCGCCACAATTTGAAACCATTGTTACTGTGAGAGATAAGATGGCGTATGACGGCGAGTTGGGAGAACTGTTAGCACGCCGTGCGAAATGCTTGGCGGTATTTCATCTGTCTTTATGTTCTGATTTCAAAATCTGCCGAGGTCGACTTTGCTTTTCATCCTTTCGGGGTCGATAAATTAAGTACTAGTTGCGTAGTGGGGTCGATCTCATCGACTGGTCCCATCTCCCAAAATTTTGGGCCTTGAGCCTAGAGCAGAAAAGAGATAAACGGCGTACTAGCATGTCACAAAATGTGCTTAACGATATTTCCTCCAACTCTTTACATTGTGAGTTCCAAAGTCATTCTGAATTTAAATATCACTCAAGTCGACATGATCTTTCACCATAAGTACTAGTGGAAGACTGTGTTGTTGTTGTTGTTTGTTTCTTCACGAGCCATGCCTGGCTCATAAGGGCCGATTTGCCCGGTTTCATTGGCGTATAGGTTCCTCACCTGGACAGGATGCCTGTCCGTCGCAGGTGAGCTGCTAGACGCAGGAAGAAAGAGTAAAAGAAAGATGTGGCGAAAGAGTCAGCAGAAGTTCGCCATTACCTTCTGCCGGAGCCGCGTGGAGCTTTTAAGTGTTTCGCTCATAAACACACACACACATCACCCGGTCTGAGATTCGAACCCGCGACCCCTCGACCGCGAGTCCGTTTCTCTAACCACTTGGCCATGTGCCTCCATAGTGAAACACTGTGATCAATGTAATCGATAATCGACTTACCTCTCCCCATGAAAATTACTGAACTAGTGCTAAAATTAGAAAGGGTTATTAATGTTATTGATGTGTATATGCAGCGGTGTTATTGATGTGTTTACGCAGCGGTGGATAATTGCAATCGTTAAGCAGACTGTTGGATAAAAATCTATTGTGGTATTTAATTTAGATTTTTATGCTGCAAGTTAAGACGGAATTGATGACGATTTTGCATCCAGAGTAGAAATGTTGGTTTCAAATTTTTTGGCAAAACACCAGCAATTTCAAGGAAGGGGTTAAGTCGATTACATCAACTCAAATACGCAACTGCTTCTTATTTTATAAAGCCCTGAGAGGATGAAATGTAAAATTGACTTCGATGGTATTTGAACTCAGAACGTGAAGATGGACGAAATCCCACTTACCATTTTTCCCGCCTTGCTAACGATTCTGCGAACTCACTGGAGAACAAATATTACCGGTCTAGTACTGGTGCCAACTTCATTGACTATTCCTATCTCTCCATATTTGCAGACTTGTATCTGTTGGCACTCCGTCGCTTACGACGTCGAGGGTTCCAGTTGATCCGATCAACGGAACAGCCTGCTCGTGAAATTAACGTGCAACTGGTTGAGCACTCCACAGACACGTGTACCCTCAGCGTAGTTCTCGGGGATATTCAGCGTGACACAGTGTGACAAAGTTGACCCTTTGAAATACAGGCACAACAGAAACAGGAAGTAAGAGTGAGAGAAAGTTGTGGTGGAAGAGTACAGCAGGGTTCGCCACGATCCCCTGCCGGAGCCTCGAGGAGCTTTAGGTGTTTTCGCTCAATAAACACTCACAATGCCCGGTGTGGGAATCGAAACCGCGATCCTATGACCGCGAGTCCGCTGCCCTAACCACTGGGCCATTGCGCCTCCACAATCTCTCTCTCTCTCTCTCTCTCTCTCTCTCTCTCTCTCTCTCTCTCTCTCTCTCTCTCTCTCTATATATATATATATATATATATATATATATATATATATATATATATATATATATATATATATATATATATATATATATATATATATATATACACATATATATATCATATGTGTACGTAAAATGATATTGTTAAGATACGTCATTTTCCATGTCATAGCAATG
>NC_142943.1:37035655-37040655 GCF_046866305.1 Octopus bimaculoides | reverse complement strand
ATATATATATATATATAAACATAGATATAAGTAAAATAAAATACATAAATAAATACATAATTAAAATTTGAGAAATGATTCAAGATTTAGGGTATCCATTTCTATAAACACAATGATTTGTAAGCAAATATGATAACCAAATTAACGTGGGGACAAAGAACAGTAGAGACAAGCTGTTGCTCTGCATGATATCTTTCTTATACTGTATCAAATTTGATTTGTTTTAATCACTGCCAAGAAGTTAAAAAAAATGCTGTACCAAATCTAATTTTGGCGTTCAGTAGCTCTTCTCAGCAGCTGTGGAACTCTAATTCGAAAGTTTTAATAATCCACCCCTGTTGTATAGTATTAAGGGCCTTTCTGATAGTCCAGCCACACTACGGTCAAGTTCCTGCAGTTCTTTACTGTGCCCTCCCGTGACATTTTGTTAATTATCAGCTGCTCTGTATAGCTTCATTCTTCTCTCTTTCCTCCAGACTGTTTATGTTTTGTTGGGGGCACAATGACCCTATCGAAAGAGAGAGCGAGCGAGCGAGCGAGAGAGAGAGAGAGAGAGAGAGAGAGAGAGAGCAAGACGGGGGGAGGAGAATGGCCAGTGTATATCATACGCATGATGTCTCAAAAAGCTGTTGAGAGATAATTTTTCAAATACCGCTTACAACTTATCCTAAAGCACATGTAGAGTGTTAAATAGATTTTGTCTACTGCGTCAGTTCATTTGGCTAAGTTTGGAATTTCATATGAATTACCGCTGGCCATGGAACTTGCCTGTTGTCTGTTACAAGTTTTGATAATATTATTGTGTGACTGTATGTTGCTGCAGGGATTGAAGTTACCAGTGAAGAGTGTTCTACTATTTAATGCTGTATTTAGAGTAAAATAAATCTGCACTGATTTGGGCGAAGGTAACGAGTCGTTAGACAGTTGACTAGAATGTCTCACGGTGTTTGTTCCAAATCTATACATGCTGAATTCAAATCCCGCCAAGGTTAATTTTACCATTAGTCCTTTAGGGATCTTAAAAAAAAAAAAAAAAAGATGTCAATGAGGAACGGTGGATTGGCGGAACAGTTTGAGGGTCGGGCGAGATATTTAGAGTATGTTCCTAGCTCATTGTTTTCTGACAGCAGCCTTTCACATAATTAATGCCAAACTCTATCGGTCCATGTCGGCAAATATTCTTCGGTAAATATCGATAGCGTATAGAGGAGTGATATTCATGTACGGATGCCAGTCTTTCTCAAAACCTATTGCCATAGCCCTATACATACATGTGTAGATAGATGACCAACGTTGACCTACGGAAAACCTAAAGATTTTCCGTAAACCTTTAGGTCTCATTTATGTGGACCAATTTATATTTGTTGAATCCTTTTGCTTGTTCATTAAGATGTGTTAAGTAAAGTGCTGGATATTTGATGTTCTATATGTTTCAGAGACGGCGCATAGCTCACCGGCTCTTTTCCTATTGGCAAGAAACCTTGAAATTAAACTGAATAGTGACATTCATACATACATACACGCTTACACACACACACACACACACACACACACACACACACACACACACACACACACACACACACACACACACACACATACATACATACAAATATATGTCGATAAATATGCAGATAACTCCCCTCCCGTCCCCACACATATTTTCGTAGCGATTTCACCAAATAATCATTGTTTAAATGCTCAAGGGCCTGTAGCCAGCCTAGCATTATACCCTGCCCAAAAGACACACTACAGAAATCATAACCACAATTTAGTAATTTCCTTTACTGAAAGAGACGAAGAGAGATATTTCTCTACTTCTGCTACGATTCAAGAATCCTCATAACTTTTGAGGAATTTTATTCGAAATGTTAAGTGTCAATTAACCTATTTGACTTTTCTCCTACATTTTTATATCCGAAACAATGCCAGAGAGTCCTTATAATGAATCACCTTAATACGTCTATCACCTCTTTCATTATATTTGCTTGGTTTCTGTGGTGTTTAGTTAATCCAGGATGTCTTAGGCTTCCGTCAAAATGTGCATCAGTTTAGCGGTTTTCTGTACTCTAGCTAACGTTTCAAGCTATACATATGTGTGTGTGTGTGTGTGTGTGTGTTTGTGTGTGTGTGTGTGTGTGTGCGTGCTCATACATACACACACATATAAAATATTTTAAAGATATATCTGTACATATATATTCATACATGTACATACGTATATATGTATATATATGTGTATATATATACACACACACACATATATAATTTACCGATATATATATATATATATGTACATAAATATATATATATATACATATGTATATGTATATATATATATATATATATATATATATATATATATATATATATATATATATATATATATATATATATATATACATACATATATACATACATATATGTATAAGTATGTATATTTATATATATGTCCGTATATTATATATATACATGTATGCATTTATACACACTCCCTCATACATATATCCGATACAAAGGCATAGCTGTGTCTTTAATCCCAATGTTTATTATTCTACGTATTCTGATTCATTTTCTCATATTTTGATGGATGGAATCCAAGAATATTTTCTGTTCAATTAATTCTTCGCTGTCTCTGTTTCCAGTATTATATCAAAAATGGTTCCTTTTTCATTCTACTTATCTTACTCTCTCTCTCTCTCTCTCTCTCTCTTTCTCTCCCTCGCTGTCTGTCTCTCATTCAGTCACTCACTCAAAATACACACACACACACACACACACCCACCCACCCACACACACACACACACACACACACACATTCTCCGTCTCTGTGTCTCTGTTTCCTTTATATTTCTTGTTCCCTACAACTCAAACAATTTTCTGTTAACCAATATTAATGTATACCAAAAGTCGGTGAGCTGGCGCAACCGTTAGCAAGCCAAGCAAAATGCTTATCGGCGTTTCGTCCGTTTTCATGTTCAAATTCCGCCGGAGTCGACTTTGACTTTCATACTTTCGGGGTCGATAAATTAAGTACCAGCTGAGTACTGGGGTCAATGTAATCGATGAACTCCGTACCAGAAATCACTTGCCTTGTCCCAAATTTGAAATCAATATCAATATAAACTACATTCACTGAAGTGGAGACACATGGCCTAGTGGTTAGAGCAGCGGACTCGCGATCGAGAGATCGTAGGTTCGAATCTCAGACCAGGCAATGTGTGTATTTATGAGCGAAGCACCTAAGCTCCACTAAGCTCCAGCAGAAGCTCGCCTTTAGCTTCTGCTGACACTACAATACAAATAAGTTTCGTATTAATTCACATGATATTGAAAAGAAACGAACGGATTTATCTGACAGTCCAATAAGATGAAAATATCCAGAAATATAGTCGGCATTCTCAAATCTTTATTTATGTATTGCTAAACCAGATCAAAATGCCTGTGGATTCAGTCCTTTACATGCAGTCAGCTGGAGTGTGTGTGTGTGTTTGTGTGTGTGTGTGTGTGTGTGTTTGTATGTATGTGTGTGTGTGTGTGTGTGCGTGTGCAAACAAACATGCATAGATACATAAATATATATATATATAAGGTATAGGTATATATATAATATAATACATGTATAAGCATTTATGTGAATATACATGTGTATGTATATATGTATATGTGTGTATATAAATATGTATATAAATACACATAAATATATGTGTGTGTGAATATGTATATATATATATATATATATATATATATATATATATATATATATATATGTATGTATACGTTTATATATGTCTGTCTGGTGATTTAAAACTCATTTTAACGACTAAACATATTTTGGGCACCGTTGTTATCCTAATAAAAACTAAGAAACAGCAGGAAATAATGAGGTATTTATTGATTTATGAACCTATGGATAGAAGAATAGCAACAGAGCATATATATATATATATATATATTTATGTTTATATGTTTATATCTCTTTAGACACACAAACATATACGTGCACCTGTGTACGAAACACACATGTTCCACGTACGTATTCGCACGTACATGCATTACATACGCACACTGTTAATATTGCTAACTGTGTCTCTTTTGCAAGCTACCCCCATTAACAACATTTAGTTATATCATTCTCTCGTTAAAACATTGTAACAAAGTAATGCACATTGTTATATCTATATTTGAGTACGATTTTATATACAAATTTACACATAAATACGCATACCTTTTTGGATGTATGTATATATATATATATATATGTGCGTGTGTGTTTGTATGTGTTTCTGTATGTGATTTTTTATGTATTTGTGTGTGTGTGTGTGTGTTATATTCAAAATGCGTCTTTATTTTAAATTTAACTTATTTCATTAGTTTCTTTTTCTCCTCATATATTGGTATGAGACCCTTACAAGTTGTTTGGGCAATAAAATCCCTACCTCCATCAGCTTCAAAATTTCCAAAATTTTACAATTTCATCAGTGGGACGCAAATTATTCTTAATGTGTTTACTTGCGGCATACGTATGTCCCGCAAAATCCTAGTATCAAAAATGGACGCTGATAACGTATTAATTTCCTACACGCATCGAACTATCTTAGAGCCTACACAGATCCACCTCTTACAATTCCCTACATATTTCCTCATGCTACCTAGACCCTACCTCCATACTGCACAATAGATATATAAAATGACATTCCATTTAGTCATTAAAACTATTGCCTATGTAAACCATTTATATTCGACTCGGCTCAGATTTTAAAAATATTCACAGTCGGAATTGCAGCTCTGTATCAATGATCAAAAGTCTAGCTTCTGTAATTAGAAATAACTAAGCCTTTGTTGAATAGTTTTTATCACCAACGCAAACTTTGGTTTCAAATTTTGATACAAGGCTATCAAATTCGAGGGAGGGGTAAATTGATTACATCGACTCAAGCGCTCAGCAGTAAATATTTTATCGACTCCGAATGGGTGAAAGTTAAAGTCGACCCCTGGCG
>NC_142943.1:37013155-37020655 GCF_046866305.1 Octopus bimaculoides | reverse complement strand
TGTTTCTCTGTCTCTCTCCCTTTCACCCCTCTCTCGATTTCTCTCTCCTCCGTCTCTCTCTCTCTCTCTCTCTCTCTCTCTCTCTCTCTCGTACAACAGGTATTTTTTATTATTGCCTATTACTTGTTTCCAAATGTATTTCGTGCCTTGCGAATTTGTTAGACGGAAACTGTGTGGAAACTTCAAGCTGCATCCTAAATCCCACATGCACACACATCCAGCGTTGATTTATTTAGATTTTATGGTAAAAATAAGAACCGGTGTCAATTTGTTCGACTAAACCCTTCAAGGCCGCGCTCCAGCATGGTCGCAGTCCAATGACATAAACAAGTAAAAGATAAAAGATTAAAAGAAGTTAGCAATGTAATAGAGACTTTCATGATTCCTGACGAAATATTCTTGCGTTATCTTCTACTAATATGCAAAAAATTTCGTTTGATGTTCTTTGCAGCAGCCCTTTGCAAGTTCCCTGTATGCACGTGAGATGAAATTAAACGGGTGTGGTGAAGAATGGTGAAGTCAAAACCCCGAAAGAATCAGGTCAGATTGAAAACCAGGTCTGCTATTGGTAATCATGTAAATCATAAGAAAAAGGGTCCCCTTCGGTCATGAATGACCATGAAATTGCACCTAGAAAGTTCTCCTTCAAGGTACAAGTCCGGGCAAGGTTGTTTATGTAAGGTTAGCAGTCGCCTATACATAACAGCCTCCTCTCTCCACGCGACCAATGTTGTCCGGTAAAGTCCGATACAACTTGGCACCAGTGGCATCATAACTCATTTCTACAGCTGAGTGAATTGGATCAACGCGAAATAGAGTGTCTTGCTCAAGAACACAACACACAGCAGCCCGGCCCGGGAATCGAACTCACTACCTCATGACTGTGAGCCCGGCACAACAAATATATTCAGCTCAACAAATATCAATGGTATTCTAGCTATGGCCATCCCGTTTTTTAGGCATATTTAGAACTATGTCATCCAATAACTTTTTCTTATCAAGGTAGATGTGTTTTGCTGGTCATTTGGCTGCCGTTTCTAGCATTTCAAGCGGCTACATAGAGGTTCTTGTTTGCTTCGTGGTTCCCTGATTGCTCAGCTAGCGCCATCGTACATACATCATTACCAATTAGAGAATTAGATTGGATGTAGATAGATGTCGCTAGGTGTCGCTGTTGGCAGCAAATTTGTTTTTGAAAAGGCACAGTCGGAAGAAAAAAAATAAAGGTTTGTTTATGTGATTGCGTGTTTATGTGCTTGTATCTGTTTCTATATGTATGTGTTTGTATATGTCTATGTGTGTGTGTTCGTCCTAGTGTGTTGGGGAAATGGCATTGAATATGTGTAGAATGATGGTGTTGGCGGTTTTGGTCAGGGGGTAGAGTTTCGAAGGAACGATCAACTAAAACCTACTTCACTTCCATAACCATCACCTCCACTACCACCATCTCTGCCACTGCTACCACCGTGACCACCACCACCACCATAGCTTTGTTCTCTGCCACTCTACGCAACTACTTTATTTAACTCGTAAAATATCTCAAGCCCCAGAAAATTTATTGTATCCGCAAATACAAGCAAACCTAACCAGCAACAACCAGCCATCCTACCAGCCAACTAGCAAGCCAGTCAGACGACCACCTAAACCCAACCGACCGACTGACTGACCGACCGACCGACCGACCGATCGTTTCAACCAACAAACCAACCAACCAACCCACCAAACAATCAACCAGCCAGCCAGCCAGCCAGCCAGCCGACCCACCTCACCTCCCCGACCCCATCATCTCCTTCGAGAAAAGGCAAGCTTTTAAACCTTCATCTGGTCGTGATGTAGGTTGACAAGTGTAAGGCTCAGTAAATAACAACGGAAATCACCGAGAAAAGACGGCGGCGCGGGATGCTTTAGCGCTGCCGTGCAAATCAACGACTGTCAGAAAAAACGAACGAGGTGTAAGAGCTACGTGTACAAGTGAACGTGTGTGTGTGTGTGTGTGTGTGTGTGTGAATGTATGTACCTGTGAGTGAGTGTGTGTATGTGTGTTTTGTCTTTTGTGTATTGCTTGTGTATGAGTGTATGTGCGTGTGTGTGTGTGTGTGGTTCGTTGGTGATGTCTGTATTGTAGGTGTATGTGTAGCACACGAATGGTGTTGGCAAAACTCGCAGCCACTACTACTACTACTACTACTACTACTACTACTACTGCTGCTGCTGCTGCTGCTGTTGCTGCTGTTGCGCTGTTGCTACTGCTACTACTGAAAACTATGCAAGGGAGGAGTTTAGCGACACAACATTTGTCATCCAACCCTCCCTCCGACGACGCGATTTCGTATCATGTGCTAGGAATACAAAAGTCGCTACCAACTCTAATACCATTGTGTGTGTGTGTGTATGTATGCGCGCACGTGTATATATATATATATATATATATATATATATATATATATATATATATATATGTATATATATATATATGCGTATATATATATATATATAGTAAACCGAAACTTCGAAGTTGCTCTCCACTCTTTTGATGAAAATCTACTCTACAAAATGTACTAAGTACTCCTACCTACCATTTAATGTAAAATTGATTTTATCGAAACTCGACAAATATATATATATATGTGTGTGTGTGTGTGTGTGTGTGTGTGTGTGTGTGTGTGTGTGTGTGTGTTCGTGTGTGTGTGTGTGTGTGTGTGTGTGTGTGTATATGTATTGAACTCAGAACGTAAAATCAGACAAAATGCCACGAAGCAGTGCTAAAGTTTCTGCCAGCTCGCCGACTTATAGCTCATAATATTAACTAAACCAGGCTGATCACAGTTCGAATGATTTCGATCATAATTCTAATTGAATCAGGCCTGACTTCGCACTCACCATTAAGAGTAACAACTAAAATATCACTAGAGTATCTCCTAGTAAATTAATTACAGTTGCTACAACCAACAACTCCACCAGCGACAACGCCATTTTTATACGAATTACTACGACTAATATTCCATGATACTCGGGCAAAATGGGGACTCCACGCGGTCGCTGGAAGTGGTATATCAATTAATACCTATCTGTCTTAAAAAGACAGCATTTGGAGGCAGTGACTCAGGATGGCACAAACCCAGTGACAACAATCAGTCAAAGAGTAAAGAGAACACACATACACTCACGTGTGGCACATACGAATAGGTCAAGAGTGTCGACAATAAGTGTTTAATTGTCTTTTTTGCTTTGTTTCACAAATTGGACTGCGGCCATGCTGTGGCACCACCTTGAAGGGCTTAGTCGAACAAATTGATCACAGTACTTACTTTTTAAACCCGGTATTAATTCCATCGGTCTCTTTTACAGAAGCGCTAATCACAGGGGCGTAAAAAAACAAACACCCCTTATTAAGGGGTAATGGAGGAACATATACATACAAAACAGGAGTAGTTGTGCGGCAAGAAACTTGATTCCCAACCACAAGGTTCCAGGTTCAGTCCGATTGCGTGGCAACTTGGGCAAGTGGCTTCTGCTACAGCCTCCGACCGACCAAAGCCTTGTGAGTGGATTTGGTAGACGGAAACTGAAAGAAGCCCGTCGTATATATATATATATGTATGTATTTGTGTGTCTGGGTTTGTCCCCCCACCATCGCTTGACGACCGATACTGGTGTGTTTACGTCCCTGTAAAATAGCGGTTCGGCAAAAGAAACCGATAGAATAAATATTAGGCTTACAAAGAATAAGTCCTGGGGTCGATTTGTTCGACAAAAGGTGGTGCTCCAGCATGGCCACAATAAAAGAGTAAAATGACGAAGATATATATATATATATTTGTGTGTCCTTTATTTTCATAATTTTATCTTATATTTGTTTGAGGCTGCGGCCTTGCTGAGGAACTGCTTTATTTTTTGTTTTCTTTATCGAACCGCTATATTACAAGGAAGTAAATACACCAACACCGGTTATCAATCGGTTTTGGCGGACAAACACAGACACAAAGACACACATATACACACATACTTATTTAATTACGAGGAGTTTCTTTCAGTTTCCATCCACTCACAACGATTTTTACCAGATCGAGGTTATAGCAGAAATGATCTGTCCAAGGTGCTGCGCAGTGGGACTGAACTCAGAATCATGTGGTTGGGAAGCAAACGTTTTACCACACAGCTATGATATACATATATACATGTATATGCGCATAACACTACATATACACACAAGCACACACACACATACATTGAGGAAAGAAAGCTTGAGAGAGAGAGAGAGAGAGAGTGGAATAGAGAGGGTGAGAAAGAGTGAGAGTGAGAGAGAATGAGACGCACACACACACACACACACACACACACACACACACACACACACACACACACACACACACACACACACACACACACACACACACACAAAATACGTCCTTGGCAGATATGAGCACACACAACATACACAAACCCGTAAATTGCAATATAAATGTAAATATATTCTGATTCTCCAGAATCTTTTAAGGGCTGGTGTATAAGTTCGATCTGTGTACCTGTGTGCATGTGACGCGTATTATATGTATCTATGTATGTGTCGTGTGTTATCTACCGTGTGTATGTGGCGTATATTATCTCCGTTGTGTATGTGGCATATATCATCTCCATCGTGTATGAGGCTTGTATTATCTGCCGTGTGTCATGTGTTGTCAATGTAGTTATCATAGCTTGATGGTATTTTTTTGTCTTACGCATTTCACTTGAAAACGAAATTTCCATTTTTACCTTCTGTTTAATTTTCTTCAATTTATATATTTATTTATCTATTTGTTATGTTTTTTTTTCTTTGCAAAGAATAAAAGAACGAATTAAATAAATAAATGTATAATCAAATAAACGAAATAACTGTTGCTGAGGAATTTAAGATGTCAAAATACGTGAAATGAAGGGATGATCTGGAAAAAAGATAAGCAGGGGGATATCTGGAATATCGAATTGGAAGAGGAAGGCGGACATTTTTCTTCAATTTCTGTTTGTTTGTTTATTTATTTTATTTATTTATTCATTATTTTATTTTTCTCTTTTTACCAAGATTTCTAGATCCTTTGAGAGATAAAGAAATAGGAGGAGAAAGAGGAGGAAGAGGAGGTGGAGGAGGCGAAGAAGAAGGAGAAGAAGAAGAAGAAGAAAAAGAAGAAGAAAAAAAATAAGAAGAAGAAGAAGAAGAAAGGTAAGAAAAACAGAAAATGAAGGGAGGAGGAGAAAAAGATGTAAAAGAAACAAAGACGGGGTAGGAAGAGACGTACAAGAAAGTAGAGGAGGAGGAGTCATATAAATGTTGGTGGTGAGGGGGTGTGGAATAAAAGGGATGAGGAGGTGGCAGTGTAGTTGTAGTAGTAGTAGTAGTAGTAGTAGTAGTAGTAGTAGTAGTAGTAGGAAAAAAGAGAAAAGAAGGAATAGAACAACAGGAACAACTAAGATTATTTAATGAAATTATTTCCAACAATAATCACATATCTGGAATGCCGAAGTGAGTGGTTTTTTTCCATGGTGGGTATGTAATAATAATAATACCATTTACTATAGGTACAATGCCTGAAATTCAGGGGACGGGTCTAATCGTTTATAACGAACTCAGTACTCAACTGGTACTTATTTTATCCACCCCGAAGCAATGAAGAGCAGAGTAGACTCGAAACGTCAAAGAATGATGAGCAGCGTAGACTCGAAACGTCAAAGAATTTCGAGGGACAGAGATAAATCGATTACATCGATTAAAGTGCTCAACTGATACTTTATTTTTCTCGAACCCAAAAGGACAGTAGACAATATCGACCTTGGCAAGCATTTGAACTGAAAACGTGAAGAGCCGAAAGGAATGAGACGAAGTATTTTCTTCGACATACGATAATTCCATTAACTCACCGCCTTGAATATATAAAAACATATTGGACCTTGTCGCTTTATCAGAGATGGTTTTGCTCTCATTTAAAAGAATGTTCTTCTCATACTCAGCTCCCGATGACTGTTCATTTTCAATAAAGTGTTTGAGATATATGTACCATAACTGGATTAAATATTTTATTACAAAGAATGCTTTGGTATATATTTCAATAATTCACTGTTCTCAGTTCGTATCCTATATTGGTAGATTGATTCATATTACATCGATTCTAATCACCGATTTCTAAATTGGAGCAGAGAACCTATTGAATTATGTTGTTGTTGTTGTTGCTTTTTCCTTTTGATCTTCTCTGTGTCGGTTTGTTCCGCTTCCGCCATGGTAACGGCCCTTTACTGCTATGCATGCGTTCATGCATCCCTTTATTCATTATACACATGCATTAGAGAGAAAAAATGTACACACACACACACACACACACACACACACAATGTATACCCACATATACGTATAAACGTATATATCTGTCTATCAATGTATAATTATGCACGCATATATATATATATATATATATATATATATATATATATATATATATATGTACATTCATACATACATACATACATACAAACATACATACATACATATATGTATATACGCACACACACACACACACACATATATATATATATATATATATATACACATGTATGTGTATGTATATCTATCTATCGATATATATATATGTACATTTATATACATGTACGTGTTCACATATATACACCTATATATACACCACACACACTCACACACACACACACACACACACGTATATATTTATATATACACATATATATCGATATATATATGTGTTTGTTTGTGTGTATGTGTGTATATGTGTACATCGTAGTGAATGTGTGTAAGTATCATTCCAAACTGCACAATTTGACCATAATACTTACGTCGTTGTGATCTTGTACCATATGACGCGAGGTGACGTAATTCTCCTTCTAAACACATCCTTTTATATTCTGTACAATTTACTGCGTTCAACAGCACTTCAATGGCCGCTAGTACTTAAAGACATCTCTTCCTGTTAGTTAACCCCTCTCCGCTGCTCCTGACCATAAACCTAATATAATCCACATTTCACCTTTCTTCTCATCTTCAATGGACGAAGCTAAGGATCAACAAGCATGAACCGAGTTATCAATCTCAAGTGTTTTACTCCATTTTTGTTGTGCTATGTACTTAGACACGAAAAGATGTATTAACACAGAAATTCAGTCAACTACATGAGCAGTGTATGGCAGGCAACAATGTTAATCTATCTATCTATCTATCTATCTATCTATCTATCTATCTATCTATCTATATATCTATCATCTGTGTTTCCTCTCTCTCTCTCGCTTATCTACATCATAGCATTCCTCTCTCCTCCTTTTGAAGTACACGCTTCAATAGACGTGAATATCCGTAGCTTTCTGTTAGATCTCTGTAAATATGAGTATATAATAACGAGTCTGTATCCGTTACCTTATGTAATACGTGTGTGCGTTTGTGTGTCAATTCATTCTTACTTAGACACCTTAACATATACATACACATATATTTATATATGTATACCT
>NC_142943.1:36993155-37008155 GCF_046866305.1 Octopus bimaculoides | reverse complement strand
TTCAAAATAATATTCAGGTGGAAACAGGAAACTTACTTCTGTACCTTCAATATCCTTTATTCCATGATCCAAAACGGTCTGTAGTACATATGGCCGTGACATAGTTTCTAATGTTAAGCCTGCGTGGCCACTTCTCTGTGTGGTCACTCAACGGGCTAGAAATAATTGCTAAATCTCTTTCGCATCACTTACTTTCTCCACATACACAATTTTCATTTTATTTTTTCCTTTTACTTGTTTCACTCGGAGTTTAATCGAACAAATCGATCCCAGCACTTATCTTTAATTCTGGTTCTTATTCTATCGGTCTATTTTCCCGAACGGCTAAGTTATTGAAACGAAAGCAAACCAATACTACCTGTCAAGCGGTGATAGGATTACAAACACCGATATTAAGACGCATACAGATAAACACACATACATACATACATACATACATACATACATAAATGCACATATTTACATCCGTCCATCCATCCGTCCATCCATCCATCCATCCATCCATCCATCTATTCATACATAGATACATACATGGCGGAAGTAAGACCGAATAAGACCACATCCTAGAACCGTTTCACTGTAAGAAACATCTCAAGTTTGGTGTCTCCATCTCTTATGACGTCTTTTAGCTCCTAAGGAATGCAAGTCATTTCACAACGACCAGAAGTCAGGTCTCCGACAACATTCCAAACATCTGGATGCTAGGACCTACCATGCCCTGTGAATCCACTGGCCGACCCTTACGCAGGGAAGTTTCTTAATTATGTGTTATACGGCATCTCTATTTGTAGGGTGAGTGGAAAAGAATGTGCATCAAGAAGTGAGCTGAAACGTCATATGAATTGTAACAACTACTGCAAGAGGCGCCCATCACTGCCATATCTGTACAAAATAGTGTAAGTCACTACCAGGTTTAAAATCCACATCTCTGCTGCTCATGTTTAAGAGAACAACCACGCGATGGCGTTACTGGAAATCGAATCGGAGTCATCCTGTATGTGTGCATGCATGAACGTGAGTGTAGTGTGTATGTGTGTAAGTGTGCATGTGTGTGTGTGTGTGTGTGTGTGTGTGTGTGTATGTGTGTGTGTGTGTGTGTTTGAGCGTATGCGTTTTTGTTTATGCATGTATAAACAGAGGTATGGAACTAAAATAAATTTATTATCTATGTCTACAATTTTGCACATATTGTTAAATTTTCTTGTTAAAATATAAAAATGTAAAGCTAAAAACTTGAAATAAAAAATAAAAAAAAAAGTGACTGAATAAGTAAATAAATAAATAAATAAGTAAAAAAATCACTGCAAATGTGAACATGTGAAACTCTTATATTTTCATTTTCATTACTTTAAATTTCTGGTCGGAATCAAATGAAATCGCTGACTGTATTTTCAGGGTGGCAACAAAGAAAAGGATTACCTTGTTAACTAACAACTGACATGGATGACTCGACATTTTTATGGCTGTGACGTCACGAGATCTCCTGGGTCGAGGAAAGGAAAGAAAAAGCTAGTCTAAAAATATTGAATAGCAAAATAATACTTGGCTTCTTTCTTATCTTCCTGAAATCTCTCTTCTTTTCGTCATTTCTTTCTTTTTTTTTTTGTTTCTGTTCCTTAAAAATTGTAGCCTTATTTCGTTTCATTGAATTCCGAGGATATAATGATTAAAGCACGAATGAAATGCCTACATGTACAAAAAGAATCATACACATATATAGCTGAGCATGCACATATATATATATGCATACGCATGTATACACATTGTTGTTGTTGGCACTCCGTCGCTTACGACGTCGAGGGTTCCAGTTGATCCGATCAACGGAACAGCCTGCTCGTGAAATTAACGTGCAAGTGGCTGAGCACTCCACAGACACGTGTACCCTTAACGTAGTTCTTGGGGGAGATTAAGCGTGACACAGTGTGACAAGGCTGACCCTTTGAATTACAGGCACAACAGAAACAGGAAGTAAGAGTGAGAGAAAGTTGTGGTGGAAGAATACAGTAGGGTTCACCACCATCCCCTGCCGGAGCCTCGTGGAGCTTCAGGTGTTTTCGCTCAATAAACACACACAACGTCCGGTCTGGGAATCGAAACCGCGATCCTATGACCGCGGGTCCGCTGCCCTAACCGTTGGGCCATTGCGCCCCCACTTGTATACACATATACACACTCATATACACATTCACACACAAACACATACACACATAACATATTTACATATACATATATCTATATATAAGTATACATATACACATATATATGTATATAAACACACTCACACAAATGCATGCAAAAATACATATACAGGTTTATAAGTAAGTATCTCTCTCTCTCTCTTTCTCTCTCTATCTCTCACTCTCTCTCTCTCTCTCTCTCTCTCTCTCTCTCTGTCTTCACATACACACACGTAATTATATACACACTCACACACATGCAGATTTTTATATACATACGCTCACATCTATTAGCATACCCACTATACATATCTATATCAATCATTCTGTATATATATATATATATATATATTTATGTAAGGATTTACTTTTCGTAATGAGATAAAAAAACCAAGGGTGTGTGCATTATAGAACATTTATAAATAGAAAGGCTTACAGCTGTTTCCAGGATTGGAGCCCTTATTCGCATAATCACCGAACCTGGAGCTTAACTATGGTCTGTCCATAGCACTTACTCAGCATTACCTGAAACCCTTGGGTCTAATTGACACCACTATCGCTCATAACCTCCATATATATATATATATATATATATATATATATATATATATATATATATACATATTTGTGTGTGTGTATTCATATGTGCTTGTAGTATATGTATATGTACATACAAACACACACACGCACGTGCGCGCATGCGCATACATCCAAAGACAGCTGGCACTGCGCCAATGGTGAAACTGTGCCTCTTCCTAAAGTAGAGGCGCAACAGAGAAGCCAGACGAATGCTCGCGCTGACCCTGAAATTTCATAAGAGGAAGAAAGCGTGTCGTACGAAATGAGATCATTCCGAAGTTATATTTATGTATACATGTATGTATGTATGTATGGATGGATGTATGTATGTATGTATGTATGTATGTATGTATGTATGTATGTATACACACACACATATATACATACATATGCATGTATATATGTGTGTGTGTGCGTACACACTTTAGGTAAATCTGATGTCTAGTTTGTAGAAATCAATACTAGAATATTTTGTAAATGATATCAAATTTAATTGCGAAAAGATTAAAGAATTAATTATTCTACTTAGAAGGTATTTTCAATCAGAAATTGCTGTTAGAGTGACATAATTTCGAAATAAGGAATTCTTATAATATATGTAAGGATTTTCCATAACGATATACATCGTTGTCTAAGAAAGATGATAGAGAATGTTTGTGTTTCTGTACGCACACGTGTGAGAGAAAGAGAAAATAAAAAATCGACAGGGAAAGATATTTGAAGAAAGAAAAAGATTCTAAACTCTTTCATCATCTCTTTTCTTGAATTCTTTTTCCTTTGCCCTATGGAAATCTCGGACACATGATATGTTCCTTCACGGATTTATTTGGGTTAACACTGGATTTGTAAGCAAATTTTGAACAACATGTCTTAAGAAATGGTAACATTACTTACGGACAACAAAAATATCGAGGTTATATATAAATATATATATATATATATATACATACACCAACAGACGCACATACGCTCATACATGTATAAATACACATATAAGCATGGCTGTGCGGAAAGAAGTTGGCTTCTGAGCCACACAATTTCGGGTTCAGTCTCACTGCATGGCGACTAGGAGAATTGTCTTCTACTAAAGCCTCAGGGTTGCCAAAGCCTTGTGAGTGTGTTTGGTTGGCATAAACTGAAAGTAGTTCATCTTAAACGTACATATGTGTGTTTGTGAGTGTGTATGTGTGTGTGCGAGTGTGTATAAGTGCGTACGTACCTGCGTTGAAAGCATGTGTTGATTGGGAAGAATTTAATGAGCAGAGGAAATGGAGTTTACTATTCAAGGAGGCATTCATAATTTATATCGAATGAATGAGTGAATATTTGAAGGTAGGTATACGCAGTGCATTTATCATTTCCGTTAATTATACAAACAGAATATGATCTCTTTGTTGTAACAAATTGGAAAGCAAACGAGAAAAGAGTATATGGAAAATATAACTGGGAAATACTAGAAAGTGTTGCTCTGAAGAATTTCAAGTATACAATGTAAGAAATCCAACGTACTTGGAAAAAAAACTGAGATCGTGTCCTAGTGCTGACACCAAAACAAATTTATGCTAAAAATTGTTCTCATCAGCAGACAGAGAAAACATCAAAGAAATTACATAGTCGATAGGTGCAGTTCGGTAGGATACACTATAGCAATCGACCCAAAACAAGCTATACCTACTCAGCAGGATAGTAATTATACACTTCAGCATACCACTATAGGCAGTGACTAAGGAGGATTGGCAAAGGAAAGCAGGTGGGCCGATGGATTAGACAATCAAAACGGCAGTTGACATGTAACCACAAAGGAGTGTAGCTATTTGAAACTGTAGAACTTTCATGTGTAGAGATCAAACGTTTGAAATTCAAGTAATTATCCGAATCACAATTTAAATGTATGCGATTAAAACAATGATGTATACATCATATATAATGCATGTGCAAACATAGAACTACGCTATACACACACACATAGAGACACATGCACACACATCTCCCCAAATACACGTACATACACGTAAAGAATTAATGAATTGCAAAACACAGCGAGGCTGATGATTCTCAACAACATTGCAGCCCTTGATATTTCCTATGTTCTTGTTAAAAGTTACAACCAGTTCTTCAATTGTTTTACTATAGCAAAGCTAGAAAAATATTTCTGATACACACACGCATACGCTCACAGAACGACACACAAACACACACTTGCACACAAGCACACAAGCACATACGGATGTCTGATCCATACATTTATTTTTCAACCACCACCCCCTACTGCCCATTACCTACTCCCTTATTCTCTACTAATGTCAGACAGCAGTTCCTTCATTACATACACTAAATCCGGCATGCTAATGTTTATAATGCTTATATATAGGCTATGTATACCTGCTATACCGCTCGCTGATTTGTTAATGTCGTTAAAAACAATAAGGACACTTTATATAGCCTTGTTTAGTCCCAGCTTCGACTGTTAAATCTCGATAGAAATATTATAAATGTCCACTAAAATCTTATTCATTTGCCATTAATTTCACACGAATTTTTCAGAGCACAGATTTTTATGCCTTCTCTCTCTCTCTCTCTCTCTCTCTCTCTCTCTCTCTCTCTCTCTCATTTCCATCTCACTTTCTTTCTCTCTTTCACTCCTGTTTCTCTCATCCTCTCTCTTTCTTTGTCTCCTGTCTCTCTTTTTCTCTTTCTTTCTCTCTCACCTCCCCTCTCATTTTAAAGTTCTCTGTATCTATTGTAATTCCTCCATTTTCTTGATTTTTCTATCTCATGGTAGCTCTCTCGCACCCCTCTTTCTCTCTCAGCTTACTTTATTTTCGAAATTTCTTTCTCTCTCTCTCTTTCTCCCTCTGTTTTACTCCATACATTCTTCATTCGTTCATTCACTCTTTCTTTCTCGATTTATTTCTCTCTAATGTGTTGATAACACGGATACATAAATTCATATAAAATATAATCTTAACGTCCATCAAAATATTTATTGTAAAATTATAAGCTGTACATACATACATACATACATATCTATATGTGTGAATGTATATATATATATATATATATACGTATGTATGTCTTGAGATAGATAGAGAGAGAGAGAGAGAGTGAGTAAGCGATGCTATTAAGTTTGAGCTCAAGTATGCGTTTGTAATTGTGTACGCAGTTTGCCCATCTGTATATTTGTATGTGTGCGAGCCTGAGTCCGTTCGCACTTGGCTCTTTCTACATCAGAATAGGTTCTCATGCTTATATATTTATGTAACATATTTACGTAATCAGAAAATCTGTATTCAACCACATACAAAGTCATATACACACACGCACACTTACTTATTCACACATAGTGAGAGGGAGCAACTTGTAGAAACATCGATGCTGTAGTTTGCATGGAGCGTTATATATATATATATATATATATATATATATATATATATATATATATATATATATATATATATTACAAATTAAAAGGGTAAAGGATTATCAATTTATTAATTAATAAATCAATTAACAATTGACAATTTTTACCAAGCCCATCGGTATGAAAGCACCATTATTGGTGGAGAACTTATTTAAAAGCTCATATATATTTATAAATATAATTAAGGGATCAGCAAATATTTGCTTCACCATATACCGAAGTTCAGAAATAGCAGCTAAAAAAGCTGAGAATCCCACAGATAGCATCACTTCGGTATATGGTGAAGCAAATATTTGCTGATCCCTTAATTATATTTATATATATATATATATATATATATATATATATATATATATATATATATATATATATGTGTGTGTGTGTGTGTGTGTGTGTGTGTGTGTGTGTGTGTGTGTGTGTGTGTGTGTGTGTGTATAACACTGTTTTATATATATTCTCCAACATTGTATTTTTACAATACTGGAAAAACATCGCACTATGATACAAAACTATGTTAATGGCGCTAAAAATAGAACATTAAACATTAGTAGTAACAACCACATGTTACGTTTGAGATAATTAATTTCTTGTAATATTTCGGGTAAAATATACCTTTTCAAAGAGCGGGAAACACGTCTATGTTTGTATGCTGGACTTGTGTACGCTATATACCCCTCATTCCTGATCAATGATTCGACACGCTAATATATATATATATATTATTTAAATTCGGTTAGAGGTTGTATTAACCTCATGAAAGGCTGGTTTCATCCAAAGAAATACTGGTTCAGTACCTAGTATTTTGGGGGAATTAATTTCCATAAAATAATTGGTATATAGATAAAAAAAACATATAGCTCATATAAACGAATACGTACACACGAACCTATGAATCTATAAACAACAGTGTAGAAACACTGGATACCAATGCAGAAGGTCGCCCTCGGTACACGAACCCGAGTTTCCAGCAAATACAACAGGGGATTACTGTCGTAAGTGTTTACACGCTCGCTGTTATTTATAGTTTTAGTTGCTTCGAGATTCCTAAAAATATATAATGTTCTCGAATTTCTGAACTCTTGTGATGTGAACAACATGTGTGTGTATGTGTATTATGCATATATATTATACATATGCTTATATATATATATATATATATATATATATATATGTACGCATACAAATAACATATGCAGATATTTATGCACACACACGCACACACACACACACACAGAGTATTAATAATGGTCTCCATAGAGTAAGTAAAGTATATACACACACACACACATATATATAGATAGATATAGATATAGATATGTGCATGTATGTGTGTATGTGTAAGCCTGTATATATATATATATATGTGTATATATATATATATATATATATATATATATATATATATATATATATATATATATATATATATATATGTGCACATATGTAAAAGAGATATTACATTCACACAATCATACTGATGTATGTGCTTGTGTGTATTTGTGTGTGTGTGTTTTTCTGTGTGTGCGTGCGCGTGTGTAGATGTGTGTGTGTGTGAGATGGTCCAGCGTCCTTTCCTCTAAGACAAGTCGCCATCTTTTATTTCATCTGACTAATCATGTCGCTGTTATACAGCTCCTCCTATTTGCCGACCGATCTCTATTTCAGGAAGCTTGCTTCTATTGTCATCTTTGTATTTCTTCTCTCTTTCTCTCTCTGTTTTCCTTCACCTCATTCTTTCTCGTTCTATACTATCTTACCGTCTTCCTCTATCTATAGTTTTATTTCGTCATTTTCTTCCTCTTAAATTCCCTTGTTAATCATTCTTGTCTTATTCCATTAATCTATTCTCCTCATTCCTTCGGCTCTTCTCCCCAACACATTTTTTTTACCATCCTCCTCCTCCCTCTCCGCATCCACCTCCTCCTTCTCCTCCTCCTCCCTCCTCCCCCCTTGTAGTTCTGTACAGTTCAGCTCTCCATCACGGTCCGTCGTCCAGCACCTCAGCAGAGTCCACTCCCACTACCTCTACGTACACATGCACCTCACCCTATAACTACGCCACACACACACATCTATCACATCTCGACAGTTGAGTTGTACAACGAACGCACGCACGCACGCACGGACGCACATTCACATCGACACGCACACAGACACACACATACATTTGTTGTTCAGTCAAGGGAAGATAACAACATAATGATTTACAGTTTCCATTGTATTCTCTCTCAGCCCTTTTACAAATTTCTTGCTCTCTCTCTCTCTCTCTCTCTCTCTCTCTCTCTCTGTCACTTCAATTACTCTTTCTTTCTTTCCTTCCTTGTTGCTCTTAGTCTCTCTTTCTCTCTATCTATCTATCTCTATCTGTCTTTCTCTTTCTCTCTCTCTCTCTCTCACTGGCCATTAACATAGTTGCGCCTGCAACAACAGCAGCAACAGAATCGGGCGTAGTAGCAATAATGTAGTAGCTGTAGTAGCATTAGTATTAGTATTAGCAGCAGTAGTAGTAGTAGTAGTAGTAGTAGTAGTAGTAGTAGTAGTAGTAGTAGTAGTGATGGTGGTGGTGGTAGTGGTGGTGCTGGTGGCGGCGGGGATAGTGGTGGTGGTGGTGGTGGTAGTAGTAGAAGTAGTGGTAGTAGTAGTAATAGTGGTGGTGACGGGGATAGTGGTGGTGGTGGTGGTGGTGGTTGTGGTGGTAGTAGTAGTAGTAGTAGTATTAGTAGTAGTAGTAGTAGTAACCTGAGTGAACGTTCGGGGTGGAGGTGATCAACATCTCATTGCTTCTAGAATTTAGTATCTCTACTTGGTCTTTAGATCTGGAAGAAATAGCAACCGGACCTCCATAATGTTATATTTTACTTTCGTAACATAATGCATTCCTATAGAACCGTAAAAAAGACGGAATGGTCATGCTTGGAATGCTTTTGATCACGACTTTGCTCAATTTTGATGCGGAACTTAGAAACAATTCTTTCTAATTTTGGCACAAGGCCAGTGAATTTCCGGACGGAAGAGTAAAGTTGGCTATAACGACGTTAGTGCTCAACTGGTGCTTATTTCATCGAACTCGAAAAGATCAAAGGCAAAGTTGACCTCGGTTGAATTCGAACTCTGAACGTAAAGAGACAGAAGAGATGCCATTAAGCGTCCTCTCCCACTCGTTAACTATTCTGCCAGCTCGCTGCGCTCCGGTTCTTAAAAGTAATGACAGTAACCGCTGATTAGCCAACGAGGGAGATTCCATCTGGCCGCTTAATCTTCTTGAAATAACGTTTAAATCTTCCTCATATCACTGTTTATCATCTTAAAATATTGGCATATGAAACGATTCATCAAAAATTAAATAACTAAAATGACTGGAACTTAGATATGAGCGAAAATAGAATATTAAACATACCATTTAATCCCACTAATACAAATGATGCTGTAAATGCAAGTTATGTTATTCAAGGTGATATAAATGTAGAACAAAAGCGTGTTTTGAGAAATGGAACACAAGCTATGACTGGTCATTTTGATATGGGTAATCATTATATCAATAACGTATTTGACTCTGTCAATGCGCAGGATGCTGTTACTAAAAATATGTTGATTCCAGCCTTATTCCAAAAATAGATGCATCTACATTTCTTGCGTACAAAGCATTATCTGATGCACCAGTTAGTTTATCACCTAATTTGGCATGTTTAGATGTTGATGCATCAGACAGAGTCGCTGGGTTAACTGACCCAATCAATAACAATGTATTTGCCCAGACCGATGATACAAAGAAGCCTATATTGAAATATGACAGTACACTCAAAAAGTTTTATATATCATTCGATGGCGTTGATGATTATATATCTCTACCTAATTTTGCAGTAGAGAATATCGGTTGTCCAAAAGGTAATACTACCACCATATTTCTTTTGCTAAAAACACTTAGAATAAATTCTCAGAATCAATTTCAATGGGCTGATAATGAAATTAGGTCTGGTGTTCATATACCCTGGTCAGACGGATCAATATATATTGATTACGGAAGTTCTTCTAATGGTAGAAACGACAATACCTGGAAAGACGAATTTAACAGGAAATCTAGAATTGTGGACAATACGAATCAAGGGAATAAAACATCAGAACTATTTAGAGATGTAGATACGAAATTGATAGGTACAATATCTGCTTCCTTGCCTGCTAGAAAAACCGGAGACTCACAATAGGTGCACAAAACTCTACATCAAATTTCTGTCAGATGATCCAATATGTCTTTTGTTTGATTTAGTTTGAGGAAGATCTAGCAGCTATTTCTTACAAATGGTCCAACTTCACGTGTTGGTTCGTATATTCTTTTCTACTCTCAGCACAAGGCCCGAAATTTTTGGGGAGAGGGCCAGTCGATTAGATCAACCCCGGTACGCAACTAATACATAATTCATCGACCCCTAAAGGAAAAAAAGCAAAATCGACCTCGGCGGGATTTGAATTCAGAGCGTAAAGACATGAAATACCGCTAAGCATTTTGCCCTGCGTGCTAACGTTTCTGCCAGCACGCTGCTTTGTTGTTGACTCGTATATTAAATAATGGTTTAAAATTTTGGCATAAGGTCAGCACTTCTGTTGGGGAGGGAGGTGGTAGTCAATCACATTGACCTCGGTTCTCAGCTGGCATTTTATCTTATGTTCCCAAGAAAGATGAACAGCAAAGCTAATCACAGACGTATATGAACTCAAAACAAAGAGCCGGAAGAAATGCCGCTAAGCATTTAATCCGACGAGTTTACAACTTTAATACACCTCCGACTTTACGTATGTATGGTGGATGGATTTTGTTTATCGATAAAAGAAATTTCTAGTCCTATTTTAAGCTGTTACCAATATCACAAACACTTCCCCTTTTCTATATGAGTTTGATTGTCTTAAATCTAAACGGTAAGCGAGCAATGAAAGCAATGAATCGAAAGAGAGTTGAAAAATAATAGCTTCAACTTTAAACATAAGGCCAACAATTTTAAATGGTAGGGATTAGTGACTGACATCGAACTTAGGGCTTGATTGGTATTTGAATTCAAAATGTAAAGACATACACCAAATAGCATTTTGCTGGTGTTCTAACGTTTCTAGCTGCTTGTCTCTAATGATAGAACAATAACGGTTTCAAACTTTGGCGCAAGGCCAGTAATTTTAAAGGAGTTAGTCGATTAAATCGACTTCAGTGTCAACTCGTGTTTATTTTATTGACCCCGAAATGGATGGAAAGCAAGGTCAACCCTGGCAGTATCGGAAGTCTGAAGGTAAAGCTGGAAGAAATGACACTAAATATTTTGTACGGTGTGTTAACCATTCTGGTAGCTCGCTGCCATTTTTAAGAAAGTAAGAAAATTCAATTGAATTATGAGAATATTTGTGAAACTCGGCAGGGGAATATAGAAGTGGTTCACAATCCGTCTTATGATTACATACATTGATAATTTTAGTTATCAAAGTGGCGATTATATCTCCAAGATATCGAAATCTATATTGAGTTCTCAGAGCGAATTCTGGTGTCATGCTCAAAAACAAAAGTATAAAATGATATAAAATAGCCTCGTCCCCGAGTCATCCATCGGTCTCTGATCACAAGAAAATAATCAGTGTGCGTGACCAGGTCCGCTTGCTAGGTTTATTAGACTAATTCCTAATCCAAACGAGACAACAGCAGCAGCTTCACCAGCAGTAGCAACAACTGCGGCAACTGATTAGAGCTACCAAAAAAACAGCAGCGACAGCAGCAAATGCAAACAATAGTAGCAACCCTACTGATAATAATGGTAGCAGCAGCAGCAGTAGCAGTAAAAATAGCTGCTGTAACAATAACAGTATCAACCAGCAACAGAAGCAGTCATGATATTAATGATAAATGTATGAAACAAGATCGAACACTTCCATTTGCAGAAATTCTCTCTTTCATCGTTGGAATAAACTGGACATTTGATACCACCTTTTATCTTTTACTTCTTTCAGGCATTGGACTGCGGCCATGCTGGAACACCGCCTTGATAGGTGTAGTCGAAAAAAATGGCCCCAGCACGTTTTTTTTTAAACCTGATATTTATTCTCTTGAAGTGGAGGTTTGGAAAACATTGTCCAGGTGGGAAGAGTTTAAGGGTCGCAGATCAAGAGGCAGGCAACGAAAGCAATGGAAAGACAAAACCAAAAGCTGGTTCGACAGGAATGGTAAGGCAACCGCAGACCTTGTGCTTAATCGGTAAGACTTTCGTCGTAGTAGCATCAATGTGCTGCAGGTATACGATACATGGCGAGGGTAATTTTATGATAGGTTACTTTTGCCAAACTGCTATGTTACGGAACGTAAACAAACAAACACTAGTTGCCCAGCGGTAGTGGAGAGGGGAAAACAAACACACACATACACATGTATACGGACGTGTGAACGTATATAAGTATGTATGTATCCATGCATGTATGCATATATAAACACACACACACACACATATACCTACACGTGTAGGTACTGACAAGGAAAGATGTGATAAAGTGTATAATAAAGTCTGGATAAATAAATCTCTATTAATACACACTAACACACACATACATACGTATATATATATATATATATATATATATATATATATATATATATATAATATTAGTGATAAAATCCAAAATTACAGGTAAAAACTCAATTAAAAATCAATTAATTAAAAATTAAGATTAAATTAAGTTTCACAGTATAAAATATATATATATGGATTTTCATCGATGAGTTCATGAACCTTCGTTCATATATATATATATATAGTTTTGGGAGCACCAGTGTTTTGGGAGCAGCACTGTGGTCTATAAAGGTTCAGAAGCACCGTGGAAGTGTCTGAAGATTTGGTAGAATCAAGCTATCTCTGAAAAAAGATTTGTCCAGTGAAATCAAATTCAATGAGAAAAGAATAAATATTTATTTCTGTGATTTCTTTTTATTACTTTAATCCAGTAATGTTCAGTCGGTTTATGGGAGTAATAAAATATCCCATCATGAGTGGTGTTATGAGAAATGGCAATATCTTAAGTAGTTAGAGGTCAATGAAGTCATCAGTAAGGGAAAGAGATAGATAGCAAGATGGAGATAGATAGATGGATGAATAGAGAGAGGAAGGGAGGGAGAGGGGGGAGAGAGAGAAAGATAGAGGGAGATAGATAGATAATATATATATATATATATATATATATATATATATATATATATAGAGAGAGAGAGAGAGAGAAAGACTAGCAGGAAAATGTAAAAACTATTGTTTTGATTATAAACCTTGTCTTTCTTGCTGACCTCCGAAAAATCAACAATATTTTCCTTATCAGATGTGGAGAAAATGGAAAATGACGCTCCATACTTACTAGACCCAACCATAGCTATGTCTTTCAAAGATTCACTTCAGGTAATGTGGTTGTGAGCTCGATTCCGCTGTGCAGTACTCTAGACAAGAGTCTTTCCCTCACCCCATAAACTCGGGTCAGCGCAAGCCTCTCGAGCGAAACTGGGAAATGAATGAACAGAACAGAACGGTGAGGTAACAACACTTAATCTGCGCTTCTGCTTAATGACATCAGCTGATATTCCTGGTTGTATTCAGCATATTTGGTTCTGTCGGACGAAATGCCACTAATCATTTTGTCCGGTGTGCTGCCAATCGATTAGATCGACCCCAGTACGCAACTGGTACTTAATTTATCGACCCCGAAACGATGAATGGCAAAGTTGACCCCGGCGGAATATGAATCCAAAACGTAGCGGCAGACGAAATACCGCTAAGCGTTTCGTCCGGCGTGCTAACGGTTCTGCCAGCTCGCCACCTTACACTAGCTTAATAATAACAGGTTGTTACACTAAGTTCTTCATTATTTTCGAACAAAAATTAATCGAAACAAAAAAGCAGGGTTAATGCATCACATAATATTTTAATGAAAGGTTTAAGCTTATTAGGCTGAAGCAGTTGGCCAAAGAATTTGAACGTTTGACAAAATGCTTGGAACTAGTTTCTTCCGGCTCTTTCCTTTCTGTGTTAAAATCCCGCCATTAGCATCTTTGCTTTTCTCTTTTCGGAGTCAATTAGTTAAAGTACCAATCATGTACTGGGATCGTTGTGATCAACCTATCACTTCACCCACCAAAATTTCAGGTCTTCTGCTAAGTACAAGAGCCACTTAATAGTGATGGGTTGGGAGAATCGTTAGAGTGCCAAATAAACTACTTTGAGCGGATTTGTTCCAAGTCTTTACTTTTCGAGTTCAAATCTCGCCTAGGTTTGCTTCATTGCTTTTTTTTTTTTTTGCATCATTTCCGGAGCGATGAATATACCGTGATCAATATAATCGACTAACCATAACCATCAACTCTCCGACGACCCCAAATTGCCGGTCTTGTGCCTGAATTGCCAACAATTTTTATTTAATCCTACATAATCAGTAATTTTATTTCCCCCCTTCTATATTTTTCTCTTTGAATAATTTTCATTCGCTGCAACGTGCCATGTGTGCAGACGACGGCAGTGACGTCATTGTTGTTATTCTCAGGCCTGTTTTTTTTTCTCTTTCTTCCCTAAGTGATCATTAAACTCTATCCCTTATTTCCTTTACTATTCCTATACCTAAGAAATACCATACTTATAACACCACACCAGATCCTACAATGCCAGGCTTTTTCTCTTGCCATACATCAAAACTTGAGTGGACATGTTAATTAAATGACAACGTTAGTAGTTGATAAGGAATTTTAAACGAATAAATACAAAGCTGGCCATTAAAAGGGGCAAAGCAGAAGGCAAACTGGTTATGACCCGGAGCTCACCATGT
>NC_142943.1:36975655-36980655 GCF_046866305.1 Octopus bimaculoides | reverse complement strand
TTAATTCTTTTATAGTTGTATTATTATTGCCGTCGTTGTTGTAGCTGTTGTTTTACTAACGTTTACACTTTGAATGTCTTATCATTAAGTGAATCATCATCATCGCCATCACAATCGTTGCCGTCTTCCACGTCGTCAACGTCATCATAATCAACATCATCATCATCATGATCACACTGTCATCGTCGACATTGTCTTCGCCGCATTCTACCGCCGTCATTATTGTCGCTCAAGTCGCCATCATAGCAATCATGATGATAAAATTATTCGTTATCGTCATCTGCCTGTATGTTTTCGTCATCATCATCATCATCATCATCGTCTCAACTGATGCGAAACCGTAAGAAATCAGTGACCACTGGACAGCCTTGAACCTACAGCACCATGCTCCAAAGCCTTCCAGTTGTGACCATTCAGAAATTTTGACGAAACCGTGTTATTCATATGTCCTGGTTAACAAAACTGTAGTTACGTTCCTGCATACATACTCACAGATACATATATTTATGTATATGTATAATGTATGTGTAGCTGAGTGGTAAGAGGGTTGCTTCTCAACCACATGGTTCCGGGTTCAGTCCCGCTACGTGGTACCTTGGCAAGTGTCTTCTACTACATCCTCGGGGCGACCAAATTTTTTTGAGTGGATTTCGTAGACGAAAGCTGAAAGAAGCCTGTCGTATATATATATATATATATATATATATATATATATATATATATATATATATATATATATATATGTGTGTGTGTGTGTGTGTGTGTGTGTGCCTTTGCGTCTGTTTTTGTCCCCACATCACAGCTTGACAACCGGTGTTCATATGTTTACGTCCACATTTAATCTAGCGGTTCGGCAAAGAGACCGATAGAATAAGTTCTAGGCTTCAAGAATATTAGTGCTGGGTTCGATTTGTTTGACTAAAGACCCTTCAAGACGGTGCTCCAGCATAACCTCTGTCATTTGACTGAAACAAGTAAAAGAATAAAAGAACGTGCGTGTTAGTGCGCGTGTGTGCGTGCGCGTGCATGTGTGTGCGTGCGCGTGCATGTGTGTGCGTGCGCGTGCATGTGTGTTTGGATAATGTACGCTTCGCTAGTAAAAACAAAAACAAAAAAAAAACAATTAATTAATTCAGTAGAAGTAAAATAATAAGCTTTTCTACTCTAAACAAAGGCCCGAAATTTTTGGGGAGGGTGCCAGTCGATTAGATCGACCCCAGTACGCAACTGATACTTAATTTATCGATGCCGAAAGGATGAAAGGCAAAATCGACCTAGGCGAAATATGAACTCAGAAAGTAAAGACAGACGAAATACCGCTAAGCATTTCGCCCGTCGTGCTACCTGTACTGCCAACCAGTACAGGTATGCCTTATGCAATAAAATGTGCAAATCTTTCACCGGGCTCAAGAGTCATACAAGAACCTCACATTGTACCATCAATGACTCCTTTCGGTGATTCTTTCTAGCAATGGCTTTGCTCGTATACGAGAAAGCAGCTATTATATATATCGTATATGTCATAAAAGTGAGATTTGTATACATCACCCTTTCATCACTAGCCAAACTTTTGATTTAAATCGCACTCTATGAGCTGTATTTATAGTATAAGACGCACTTGATAATGTTTGTTTATAGTATTTTACAAGTAATGGTTTTTGTTCAACATATAGTCTATCCCCACAAAATGGACGCACATGTTCTTAACATATTTTGATAAACGTTGAACCAAAACACAGGCTTAGAAACTACAGTTCTATAAAGGTTATCAAAGTTATGATTATTTCTGTTTGGCGATAAGGAGGATATTTAAGTCGTCACAGAAGTATTGGAGCTTGGCACTAACTGTTGAAAGTTTATTGCCCTCATAGTTCTTTAACAGCTCAAATAACGTACACTACTGTACAAGACAATGCTGGTTATAACTTATTAATTCTTTGCAACTAATGACAAAACACACGAAATGTCTGCCTTAATATACATTAAGTGGGCCTTTGAATTGTAGTCTTAACATTAGTGACGTCACTTAGGAGTCGATTACTCTACAGGAATTAACATAGTATTCAAATATGATACAATACTCTTAACATTCAAATGGAACCTGGAGAAATTCGTCCAAGAAATACCAGACAAACCACCAACATCTGGATACATTTCGGCGAACAACAAACCCCATCCTGAAGTGGTTGGCTGTAAAGTCCTAAAAGTCTGGGCCAATAATAGCCGGGACCCACTTAAGTTATCAGATACTTGAAGTGAAGGACAGAGTTACTTACGGTATGTATAAAGTTAAAATGGAATATATAAAAAATATTGATACAGTAGAGTGCAGATATTTTTCTCTATTTTTTTTTTAGAATTGTAATGTTCCATAGATTTACAACCCTAGATTACATAATTCCTCTTTTTAAGATGATCTCTAATTTGTTTGTGTGTGTATGTGTGTGTATATATATATAGACATATACATATATATACATACAATCATATATATATATATATATATATATATATATATATATATATATATATATATATATATATATATATATATATATATATGTAATATATATATCTATGTATATATCGGGTATGAGAGGTTGTGGAGTCAAGAAGACCTAAAGGTGTCAGGCAATGCTGAGTAAGTGCTATGGAAAGACTATAGTTAAGCTCCAGGGTCGATAATGATACGAACGAGGAGTTTAACGTAGGTCGCGTACTAGTATGCATATATATATATAAATTAACAGAATGAGATTAAAAAATCCAAAGCTGTCAATAGTTTTCAGAACATTTATAAAGAGGTCTTACAGCTGTTTCCAGGATATTTCACATGTCCCTTCATCAGAGACGGTTGAGAAAATGTTTAAGTAATAGTTATTATAGAGAAGATATGAAATACAGAGAGTAGTGGAGGAATGAAAACAGGCATAGATGCATGTACGCATGTATACATATTGAATTTAATCGGCAGAAGTTGGAAAGTGAGATTGTAACCTTCTTCTGTATTCAAAATACTAGAAAATTTCATATACTCAAGATTTTATGCCTATTATTACTGTTTACATTATGAAACCTATATATATATATATATATATAATGTACTGTTCCGTGATAGAAAATTAAACAAAATGTACTCCATCTGGTGAGAGATAAATATTATTTATTTAAAGGGCACAATACACGTCTTGAAGTGCTACTAATAATTTCATATGTTGAGAAATATCCAAGCATAATCTTCAGGTACAAACCACATACCGTAACGAACTAAAAAAACAAATGAATAATAGAACAAACGCGAAAAAACTCTGAAGGCAGCATATAGAAAAAGCAGAAAGTAACAAACGGAAAACGAAAGAACGAATGTAATCATATATATATATATATATATATATATATATATATATATATATATATATATATATATATATATATATATATATATATATATATATAAATTTCTATATTTATACACGATGTATTAATCAAGCTCTTTTTCTACTCTCAGAGACGCTGTTGCCAATTTTTCAAAATGGCTGTGGTGATAGTTTAGTCCGAAGTCAGCCCTGATTAAACTAACTTAATTTGGGAAACAATCCATTTGTGACCAACATTAATCATAACCGAACCAAATCGATCCATCTGTCCTCCTTTATTATAGACCATAAGAAATATCTTGATGCAAATTTTATATATATATATATATATATATATATATATATATATATATATATAAATTTAAGGAATGAAGAAAACGCATGTTATAACTGCATACTTTATTCCGACATATGTTTCGAAGAATTACAATTTATGCGATCCATAGGAAACGGCGATGTTCAAAATGTAAACTTCTCCTCAGGGAAATGCATAGGAATCATCTTAAACGTAAGACATTATGACCGAGTATAATAACTATAGTTGGATAACCGTATCCAACTATAGTTATCATACTCGGTCATAATATCTTACGTTTAAGATGATTCCTATGCATTTCCCTGAGGAGAAGTTTACATTTTTAACATCGCCGTTTCCTATGGATCGCATAAATTGTAATTCTTCGAAACATATGTCGGAATAAAGTATGCAGTTATAACATGCGTTTTCTCCATTCCTTAAATTTTTAAATATACTCAAATACCCAAAATATCAAGGAGTTTCTGCCTCACCAACAGGAATTACACCACAGTTATTTTGTGATCTTTGCTACCTTGGTTTCTATTAACCCATTTATTCTATCAGAATTATTATTTATTAGGATAGAATAAATACATATAATTATATATATATATATATATATATTGATAGAAAAGGTAAGACAACAAAAGAAAGAAAGAGACCTCGATATTATGTAAATAGAGGAATTTATCTGTATACAATATGTGACAACTATTCGGTAGCCATCATAAAACTCCGAGTTTCGGTTGTCGGGCGGAAACCGACGCCGCCATCTCTTCTGTTATCTGGCCATTTTTATAGCATTTTTTCGATAGCCAGATAACTGAGGAGATATATATGTATGTATGTATGTAGGTATGCATGTATATGAATATATATCTATATATATATATATATACATATATATAGATATGCAGATAGATAGATATATTCACTTCAGATAACTGAGGAGATGGCGGCGCGGGTTTCCGCCCGACAACCGAAACTCGCAGTTTTATCATGGCTACCAAATAGCTCTGACATATTATTTACAGATATATATATCATAAATGCTTGACGGAGTTAGCCGATTACTTACGCACAATATGTTTCTGGGGGCAAATATTAATAATAAAATGATAATTAAATATGCTAAAAGAAGAATGCCTCATCATGCTCATTCAACCTGCTAAAATAGCAAGAGAAATCCTCTTTCCTATTGTAATAAACGCATACGTAATCTCAAGTACGAAAGAAAACAAGAAACACAAAAAGACAAAATGGCGAAAGGTGGCAAAAAAATAATCTTTCGTATTAAGGTCTGTTCGGTTACAGGATAACAACCT
>NC_142943.1:36958155-36963155 GCF_046866305.1 Octopus bimaculoides | reverse complement strand
ATACATACATACATACATACAGTCATATATACATATATGAATATATATATGCATGTGCGTGTACGCAGGTATATTTTATAAAAATATATGTGCACATGCATATACCTGTAAGTTGTGTTTGTGAGTATTTTAACGTTGCTCTTGTCATTTTGTAGAAACCATCAGTTGATACAGGAACAGATGTATATCTAAAAATTGGGAATATGTTTATTGTCATAAATTTGCATAATCTACAGATGCACATGCAACGGACGTCACTTGGACAACGAGGATGAAACTGTGACTTGCACACTGCTTATATACTCATAGTTTTAGGTCCCAGTGTATTCTTCAGCTATATGGAAGTGTTCTCCAGAGAACAAGGAAAACATGAATATAGTCACCGCCCATACAAAAATTTAAATGCACACTCATTCAGCAAAACAACTTCTATTAATATGACTTCCATTAAAACTTCCTTGAATCTCATTTTCGGTTCCGATTTGACTATAGAAGCCACTCCGTGACAGAAGTAGCTGATTCCAGCCATGCAATTTATCACACACATGATGGCAGCCTCCAACGAGCATTTGTCGCTGAGGGCCAGCAGGTGGTAAGCTTCTCCAAAGGAGTTCCCAGACGTAACAGTCAATGCGTTTCAAATCAAGTGATTTAGGAGGCCATTTGTTCCTATAGTCAGGTGTTCATACGTAAACCCCAGGTCTTATCGCGTAGGGACATGCTTTCTCTTCCACACGATAGATTTGTATGTTACGTTCCACCACATATCGAATGCTGGAATCCGTCATATTGAGCTGATAGGTGAAGACGACATTGAAGCAAACAGAGGTAGTCATTTATGGAAACATAGAACTGGTAGACGAAAGCATTTAGCTGGTCAACCTATGGTCAACAACAAGGCTTCTGTGACTGTGTGGTAAGTAGCTTGCTTACCAACCACATGGTTCCGGGTTCAGTCCCACTGCGTGGCACCTTTGGCAAGTGTCTTCTACTATAGCCTCGGGCCGACCAAAGCCTTGTGAGTGGATTTGGTAGACGGAAAGTGAAAGAAGCCCGTCGTATATATATATATATATATATATATATATATATATATATACATGTATGTGCGTGTGTATATGTTTGTGTGTTTGTGTTTGTCCCCCCAACATCGCTTGACAACCGATGCTGGTGTGTTTAAGTCCCCGTAACTTAGCGGTTCGGCAAAAGAGACCAATAGAATAAGTACTAGGCTTACAAAGAATAAGTCCTGGGGTCGATTTGCTCGACTACAGGCGGTGCTCCAGCATGGCCGCAGTCAAATGACTGAAACAAGTAAAAGAGAGTAAAAAGAGAGTACGTCATGTATACACAGTAGCTTTCCAGCTCTTTGACAAGTCCGAAACATAAGGACTGGACAACCATTTCTAAGACGACGTGGTGGGATCTTCACTGATTACGTTTAGAAAATTAGGTTGCAACCTGCCATCATGATGATAATGCCATTTACTTAATACGTCATACATACGCAATTAATTCTCAGGGGCCATTGTTGGTCTGGCAATTGACTTCGAACACCAGTTCCAAGATACTGTCCATGACGCACATCAGCTGGTATCTATCTATCTATCTATCTATCTATCTATCTATCTATCTATCTATCTATCTATCTATCTATCTATCTATCTATCTATCTATCTCCTCCATCTCTCTCTCTCTCCCCATATTTATATATATATATGTGTGTGTGTGTGTGTGTGTGTGTGTGTGTGTGTGTAGGAATGCTATTATGTCTGTCTGTATGTCTGTATGTATGTATGTATGTATATATCTATCTATATATTATATATATTATATATTATATCTTATATATATATATATATATATATATATATATATATATATATATATATATATATATATATATAAGATATAATATATACATATACACACATTTATATGGACATATATATATTATATACGTATATATTCACCCCACCTCAAAGAAAATAAAACTAAATTCGTATTATTGTCACAGCTGGAGTGCTCTTTCGAAGATCACCTGGGTCTACATAAATCTTATATTTTAAATCTTAGTTACACACATACATACATACATACATACATGCATGCATGCGCACGCACACACTGATATATATATATAAATATATACATGTATACATACATGTATACATACACACACACACACACACACACACATATATATATATACACATAGACATATATATATATATATATATATATATATATATATATATATATATATATATATATATATATAATCATTTTATATATTAAAGAAAAAGGGTACTTAGTACATTTGTGAAGATTTATATTGGAAATTTGAAGATGTGAAAGTTCTCATATGGCATACGTATTAACACATATAATGTATATAAGCGAACATACCCACACGCATGCATACACATGCACATACGTATACACACACATGCCCAGACATATCACTCATCGATAAATGTACATAAATGTGTATGTATGTATGTATATGTACACACACACACACACACACACACACACACATATATATATATATGCATATGGAATGTGTGTATATATAAAGATGTATAAAGATATATTATCTGATAGGCAGATATATGTATATATATATGTGTTTGTGTGTGTGTGTGCGTGTGCGTGTGTATCTATCCATGAGTCTATATATATATATATATATATATATATATATATAATATATATATATATATATATATATATATATATATATATATATAGAGAGAGAGAGAGAGAGAGAGAAACTGATACATAGTTTTACTGCGTCTTTAACTAAGATGCACCAAGATAGGTCTTCAGTGGTTTTTTTCAATAGGTTTTACGGGTTTTCAATATCAGATAGCCCCACACAAATATCCAAAGCTTGGTTGATAAAACCCCGGCTTGTGTCCAGTTTGGTCGGCCCTTGATAGCACTACCCATCCTCGTCTCCAAACCAACTCAAAGCAACCTCTGCTGCTTTCACAACCAGCTTCATCCTCTTTTGCCTAATATAGCTCCATCCATGCCAAGCATGTACGGTACAACCAGCCTGCAAGCAATTTGCATCCAACCCTGATGTAATCACACTTTGCTTGACCTCATCATGCCTTTGCCATAGCTCCACCAACACACCGAATTACCTTCTCCTTACTCTCGTTTGTCTCATCGAAGTGGCTTTTGGATACTTTTAAAAGGAGCATCATATTCGGCTGGAGTATTCCTGTACATATTAGGAATACACAGATACATGCACGCACACGTACACACATACACGTGCACACAGACACACACACACAAAGGTACATAATTTGAATGTTGGTATTCTGAATGCAGTAGAACAATATTCACGATTCCTAATTTATTGAGACATGTCTCAATTTTTGGAGAAGTAAAAATGAGAAACCTAGCAAAACTTTTCGTGATTCGCGATACCTAGAATAAGGGCTAAATAATGATACTGAAAAAGACCTATATAACCAAACATTTGATAGATTTTCTCATGTATAAAACATGTGATTGCCTTATTATAAATATAAGTAACTGATTGAAATAAACTAAAATACTTTCGATAGTGAAGGTAAAGCATGATCATATGAGAGATTTATGTAAAATTTCTTAAATTTTCTAAATATATCTGGTCTATTAGAAATTTGAAAATTATATTAAGGAATTTGGGAAAAGATGTATCGAATTCCCATTTTGAAAGTCTTTACTTAATAGTCTATATTTTATTCATTGGTAATCAGGTTTAGGACCATTTCTATTTAGAAATAATCAGTTTCATATTACATGCGATTTACTAATTAAACATTTTATGATCAAAAATTATTGAAATTTTTCTCCATATTTGAGAAAAATAAAGACTAATAATGGGAAGTACACCGGCTACTTTTAGGAAGATTCAAAGAGATATGAGTGAGAGATAACTCAAAGAGAATAAGAATCAAATTCCAGAGTTAATTTCCGAGTTTAGAGCAAGGGCAGACTTGCTTTGGTTCTTTGAAACTCGTCAGCATAGTGAAGACTACATAAGGCTGCAGATCAGTGGATATCAATAAATAAATACATATATACAAATATGTAAGTGGGTGCATGTGTGTTTGCACGCGCGTGTATGGGTGTGTATGTGAGCGACCGCGTGAATATTCGCTTATTCCTTTATAATCTATCCAAAACACCCTGGGTCATAACTACTTCAGAATGTCTTACTTTCTCATCTGGCTACTTTGGCAAATGGAGCGTGGAAGTTTTCTTCATTCGAAGTGAAAACACATTCAAGAAACATACAATTTATCCTGTATAGTAATATATATATATATATATATATATATATATATATATATATATATATATATATATATATATATATATATATATATATATATATATATAATGAAACTGATTATTTCTAAATAGAAATGGTCCTAAACCTGATTACCAATGAATAAAATATAGACTATTAAGTAAAGACTTTCAAAATGGGAATTCGATACATCTTTTCCCAAATTCCTTAATATAATTTTCAAATTTCTAATAGACCAGATATATTTAGAAAATTTAAGAAATTATATATATATATATATATATATATATATATATATATATATATATATATATATATATATATATATATATATATATATATATATATATATATATATATATATATATATATATATATATATATATATATATATATATATATATATATATATATATATATATATATATATATATATATATATATATATATATATATATATATATATATATATATATATATATATATATATATATATATGTGTGTGTGTGCGTGTGCATACAGGTGCAGGAGTGGCTGTGTGGTAAGTAGCTTGCTTACCAACCACATGGTTCTGGGTTCAGTCCCACTGCGTGGCACCTTGGCCGTGTGTCTTCTACTATTGCCTCGAGCCGACCAAAGCATTGTGATTGTATTTGGTAGACGGAAACTGAAGGAGACCGTC
>NC_142943.1:36945655-36955655 GCF_046866305.1 Octopus bimaculoides | reverse complement strand
CAAACTTGCAGACACGCTTATATTTATATATATATATAAGATAAGAAGAAAATTGAATAGAACAACAGATAAACAGCAATTTATTAACATAACCTACAATTGTTTCTACATTCAATTTTATTCGAATTACAAATAATAAATTAAAGATGCATTTTAAATATAGTGAGTTGAATATTTCATCAGGGTGACAAATCGACACAAAAAGGAGTCACCATGATCATTCGATCGATTATAATGTGATTTCTTTTTGCATTGAGCACTCCATTTTCTTCTTATCTTATACATAAATGAAAATATACCCATCTGCATCGATGAAAAACTAACATCCTTTTAGTATTTCAGCGATACATAGGATTAGCCGGTGAAACTTGGATTCTAACATCCCTTGAAGAGGTATCTACATCTTCACAATAACAAGTATATATATACATGCAGAATATATAGGAATATAAAATATGTTTATATACCTATAATACATATCAAATATGTTAATATATTGTTGTATGTGCCTGCATTTATTTATATGTGTGTATTTGTATGCAGTTCTATAGAGATTTTCGTTTTGCGTTTGTATAAGCATCCGTTATACATACACGTTTTAACATATGATGAGAATTAAATTTGCCCCATATCTATAGTCTAGCAAAAAGTGTAAAAAAAAAAAATTCCCTACGTTTTTCCCAGACTTGATGTTCAGATATTTAACCATATAATTTAATAATTAGAATTTTAACATGAATTATTGACCAGATTGGAATTTAAAAAAAGAAACAAACAAAATAAAACAAAACAAAATATAAGAAATTTTCTATAGAATAGAATTATTGCTCTTGTAAAATATACATGGAATATTAATGCATCATAAAACAATAACTAGATAATATTTATTGGAATTGAAATAAATTGCACATGAAAAGGCACTCTACGTTCGTATATGTAATGATAAGGTATGTAGTGAATTATATGGCATTTCCTTCTCTCTCAAGTGATATGTGCATATGTGTGGGTTCATACCGTGTGTGCGCGCGTATAAATACACAGTCACAGAAGCATAGAACACACACACACACACAAGCACACACAGATACATATACGTTTGTATGTATGTGTGTGTGTTTATTTTTATGTATGTGTTATGACTCACACGTACGCATGAGCACGCCCATGACCGCACACTCACGCACACACACACACACACACACACACACACACACACACATATATATATATATATATATATATATAACACATACACACACACATATATATACATGTATATATGAGAGGGAAGTTAAAAAATATTGGTCACTGCATATAATTCCTCTATTAGACGTGATTTGGCTTACAGCTGTTTCCAGTAGCCATCATAGATAGGTTCACTCAAGTGGTCTACTGACCGATGGAAGTAAATTGAACGACCTGACAAAACTAGTGTGGTAAGTAGCTTGCTTATCAACCACATGGTTCACCAAAGCCTAGTGAGTGGATTTGGTAGACGGAAACTGAAAGAAGCCGGTCGTATATATGTATATATATATATATATATATATATATATATATATATATATATATATGTGTATGTGTGAGCATATGTTTGTATATCTGTGTTTGTCTCCCCAACATCACTTGACAACCGATGCTGTTGTGTTTTACATCTCAGTAACTTAGCGGTTCGGAATAAGAGAACGATAGAACAAGCACTAGGCTTGCAAAGAATAAGTCCTGAGATCGATTTGCTCGACTAAAGGCGGTGCTCCAGCATGGCCGCAGTCAAATGACTGAAACAAGTAAAAGAGTAAAAAAAGAATAATATATATATATATATATATATATATATATATATATATATATATATATATATACACATTTATATGTGTGTATGCGCACGCCCACACACATACACACACATATTTATATTTATATGTATGTGCATATTGAAAGCAAAGCATATACGTGCAGACATATTTGTACATTGAAACATTCCCGATACGAAACTACAACAGGAAGTGAAAATGTAGAAATTCTTCTGGTTATTTACTCATTTACTTATTCTGAAACAAGACGCAACCGGTATTACGTAACGGGGATATTCAAAACATTCTAATAAACAACAGTTACTCAGAATTGCTAGTATAATATTTATATCATATTCTTTTGTTTTTGCACAAAAATACCTGATTTATGGCAAAAACTTAAACAAGATACAGTAGAGTATATACATGGTTTGGCTTAGTGAATATATTAATAATATATATAGTGTCTAGATGAAATACAGTGAATTCGATCGGGAAACGATATTGGAAAAACATTTGAATATATATATATATATATATATATATATAATTTTTTCACCAAACACCATTCAATTTTTTTCTCCTTGTTTTCTCCGTATTCTTTCTGTTGAAGAGCGTAGCTCGAGACGTTAAAGACTTTCTGTATTCCCGAACGTCAAACTAATACATCCTTTTGTTGTTTACACCACCTGTCCTCGTCTGTTGTTTTTTTTCGTACATTCTCCCATATATATATATATATATATATACGACAAGATTCTTTCAGTTTTCGTCTAAAAAGTCCACTCTAGTTGAAGTCACTAGCCAAAGTGCCACGCAGTGAAACTGAACCCGGAACCATGTGGCTGGGAAGCAAGCTTCTCACCACACAACCACGCCTATATTTATTAGTTCATGTCATTGATTTAGTAGAAAATTATAATTCTGTCGATCGCCTCATCAGCACGGTATTACATATTTCTATGTATTGAATGTATTACGTAACATTGTATGACATATGAATTTTAAAACAAACCATTCACTTGCAGAAACGTTCGTGACTTCAATCTCATTTCTATCCTATATATATATATATATATATATATATATATATATATAATATAGAGATGCCTATAATAGGGCATCTAACCCGCTAGAAAGAGCAGCAAAAAACTCTATACCACAAAAATAGGGATAATTTCGAAAGAGAATGAATGGTAAAAATTTTTTTATTTTTCATTCACTTTCGAAATTATCCCTATTTTTGTGGTATAGAGTTTTTTGCTGCTCTTTCTAGCGGGTTAGATGTCCTATTATAGGCATCTCTATATTTTAAACGAATAATATATATGTAGTCTATTGACTAATTTTTTATTCTCGCTGGACCACTGGTGGTAAATTAAATTTCTAAAATTTCTTTTGCTGGTCTATGATTAATAATGATATATATACATGACACCAATCGCTAATAGTTTTGTAAGTCTTCTAATAATACCAAAAGCAACTGCTAAATGGTTTCGCAGTAATTTCTCAAAGGATTAGTGTCAGAGTTTAAGATACGTGATTTAAGAGCGAAATAAAATAAATAACATAAGAAAAAGCGCCTTTAAACTAATGCACTTTTCCGAATTCCAGGACTAATATATATTTTAATTTAATTTTATGTTTTGTTTTAATTTATCTAAGTTTTTATAAAGCTTATTAACAATTAATAATAATAATAATAATAATAATAATAATAATAATAATAGTAATAATAATAATAATAATGATAATAATAACAACAATAATAATAATAATGAATAAATAAACTGGAATTTAAAAATATTTCATATTTGTAATCGCCATTTTTATAACATTCTCATAAATACATATACACATACATACATAAGTACATGCATGCACACATTCACACACGCACACACGTATATATATATACACATACATATACATATATATATATATATATATATATATATATATATATATATATATATATATATATATATATATACATATACGTACATACATACATATATATATATATATATATATATATATATATATATACATATATATATATATATGTATGTATGTATGTATGTATGTATATATGTATATGTATGCATATATATGTATACATATATATATATATATTTATATATATATATTATAATATATACACACACACACACATACATCTTATATAGATATATATTTATCATATGAATAAGAAATAAATGTATTTCGGAAAATGATATATTAATTTCCAAAATAGTCAAATCAGCGCGTGTTAATCAATTATTGGAGTTTTTACTAGTTTTGGACTGTTTCACTTTCTGAAAAAATTAATAGCTGTAGTTGTATGAATTAAGTAATGATAACATTTAAAATGAAAAATCACTAACGCAAACTATATATATATATATATATATATATATATATATATATATATATATATATATATATATATATGCATACATACATATATGTGTGTGTGTGTAAATATGTATATATATTTTGTATATATACTACGAGATCTACCAACCTTTATATATCAACTCACAGTAAATACAAACGAAATACACTTTGATATAAAAAAGCAAGGTAAATAATTGTTATACGTAAACGAAAGCGCAATTTTGACATACAGGAGAGCAGCAGTAAATCTCTTATTTCTAATTAGATTCTATGTAAATAACATAATTACTTAAACAAGGATTTTTGACAGATTGCGAGTACCTAATTTACAATGCATAAATTTTCAAGAAACCGAATAGATGAGACTGGTCAGTGCGATGTTAAAAGAGGTTCGCTTTGCAGGTATGTGTTTCCGGGTTCAGTCCCATTGCGAGGTATCTTTGGAACTTGTCTTCTACACCATTCCGAACTGAGCAATGCCGTGCAAGTAGTTTCGGTAGACGGAAACTGTGTGGAGGCCCCTTATGTATAAAGTAGCGTAGCTATGGGTGGAGTGGTTCGCCCCGGTCGGAATTGTTAAAGGAGCGGCAATTTTCATCCTGTTGTAGGCTATTGCTGTATTTTTTTTGGGGTGGGTGGGGGGGTGAGGCAAACAGAAGGGCTACCCCGGGTGGCATGCACTCTAGTGCATGTCTGTCTGTCTATCTATCTATCTATCTATCTATCTATCTATCTATCTATCTATCTATCTATCTATCTATCTCTATGTCTCTCTATATATGTATATGTTTATTTATTTATCAATATTTAGCTGAAGAAACTGTAGCCGAAGGGCCGAGAGTTTCGTTAGTTGGCACATGTCAAAGAGCCAACGCACAAAACTCTCCTTGATTCACTCTGTTGGCACCGCTAAATATTAATAAAAATATACATATACTCATATTTTTAGTTCTATGTTTCCTGTTTTCATCACTATACCTGTATATGTATATATACGTACAAAATACGCATATGTTAAGGGTATCGAGCCAAGTGGGAGCACCACAGAAATGCTAAATGTTTTACGGCGCTAAAGAAATCCCATTGAACCTGCGAAAATAATATTCGAAGTCGTTCATATGACTGGAAATATTGTTATCAGATGTGTTACATAAGATTAATCTTTAGGATCTCATGAATCAATTTTCAGTAAAAAAGTCAGTACACGAAAAACTTTCAAATAGAAATTAAGTGGAACAATACCAAAAAATAAACATTATTTTCCATCTTACAGTTAGTCTTGTTTCATTTTGAAAAAGAAAAATATATTTCATGGTTTATTATTATCTATATTCTGAGTTATATATTATATATAGGGGACACCAAAATATTTTAAGTGCTTAGGGCCTCTGTGAGTCTTAACTCGGCTCTGCATGACGAAAATGTAAATAACAAAAATAATAGTTATTGTCGTAGTGCAATCAACACGCACGCACGTACACGGGCGCTTACACACACACATGCATGTATATAAATTTGTACATATGTGTGTTTATAAAAGATTAACATCTATATATACACATATCTATTATGTTTATCTAATATACCTATATGATACATTATATGCGTATGTATACCGCATATTTAATAAAAGTGTACATATTGACATATAATATATATATGAATACATGCATACATATATATATATATATATACATACATACATACACACATACATACATACATACATACATATATATATATATATATATATATATATATATATATATATATATATATATATATATATATATACGTGTATATATATATGGAAACGCAGGTATGTATAATTTTATTGGCAGTGACCTCTAAGTTTTGCTGGTCCTGGTTTCATTTTGTAGAAGCTACGACTGGCCCAGTTTCGAAATTACTGTCACTAAAATGATAAAAAAAACCCCGCTGCATTCTGCATATGTACACGGCCTATATTCTATCCAATTTCGTAATTTATATGCATATAAACACACCCGTACACATACGCATATATATATATATATATATAGGCGTTCATACATACCTACACGTATATCAGTATATTTGTGTGTGCGTGCGTGTGTGAGTGTCTAGTAGATCACGCATCGTAACTGTTAAAAATAAATCTGTCCGGGTTTTCGTTGTATGAATGTATTTATTCGTATATGTAATTTCGGCACTGTTCATAACGTGTATGTATACTCGTATGTATATATATATATATATATATATATATATATATATATATATACATCGTATGTATATATATATATATATATATATATATATATATATATATATATATATATATATATATATATATATATATATATATATGTATGTATATATATATGTATATATATATATATATATATATATATATATATATATATATATATATATATATATATATATATATATATCGTATGTATATATATATATATATATATATATATATATATATATACATACACACATATGTGTGTGCTTGTGTGTTCGTGTGTGTTTGTGTGTGTTTGAGTCTGTGTGTGTGCATGCTTTCATCTCCGTGTTTATGTGCTATGTTTATTTTCGCAAAATTAAAGAAGGAAAAGAAAAAAAAAACAAAAACGAAAACAAAAACAAAAGGAAAAGGTGGAAAGAGAAAGGAACCGTTAATGGAGGAAAGATAAGGACATAACTACTATGTACGTAGAACAATTACTAAATGAAGATCATATGTTAACTTAGACAAAACACAAACCCCCCTTCTCCGTCGCTCTCTTGAATTTCACGCAACCGTTATGAAAATAGCAGCAATCTTTGCCAAGAACTGGTACATTACAAGAAATACAGGCAATCTTTGAGTCTTTCTATTTGGAATACCTCAGCCTCGGAGACTGATTTACAAGTCTGTCTTAAGGCGTTTGTCTTTGTTTTCGTTCGTATACATACACACGCATATATATATATATATATATATATATATATATATATATATATATATATATATATATATATATTTGCATAAACAAGCACAACGCACACTCACACACACATATGTTTTGGGAGTTTATATACATACATACATACATACATACATCTGTATGTATGCATGTATTAGAGATACTTTTCCCGTCGCTTTACGTTCCGCGTTCAAATCTCGACGAGGCCAGTCTTTAATTGCGAGATCGATAAAATAAAATCCTAGTTAAGAATTGGAAATGATATAATCTACAGGATAGCCTACTCTGAAAATTGCTCTCCTTATACGCGAGCGCCAACACACGCACACACATACACACACACACACAAATACACGTATGTATATATATAGATATATACCTATATATATATATATATGTATGCATGTATTCATATATATCCACATATAAATACATGTACATGCATGCATACGTATTGTATGTGTGTACCTCTGTGGGTTTTCTTTTTATGCATGACACCGCTTTAAAAAACCGGTGTATGTTCAATGTCCCGCTACCTAGCGGTGCGAGAAATATTTATCGTTAGAATATAGTACCAGATTTAGTAGCTTCTGAAATGCAGGTTTAATTTTATCAAGGTGATGTCCCAGCATGCCTCTAACTATACCTGTGTATGTGTGTGTGAGTGTGTGTGTCTGTGTGTGTGAGTGTGTGTGTGTGAGTGTGTGTGTCTGTGTGTGTGAGTGTGTGTGTCTGTGTGTGTGAGTGTGTGTGTCTGTGTGTGTGAGTGTGTGTGTCTGTGTGTGAGTGTGTGTGTCTGTGTGTGTGAGTGTGTGTGTCTGTGTGTGTGAGTGTGTGTGTCTGTGTGTGTGTATCTGTCCAGATTCGCACACACACACACACATACACATTCATATATTCATTTGCATACACACACACATATAAATATATGTATATGCATACACATATTTGTGTTTATGAGTTTTCGTTACCTTATCTGAACAAAAAAAAAAAACAACTATAAATGTTAGCTCACCGTTGGAGAGCTATTGCATATGTAGAAAGGTAGGAACATAATGTCGGAATTGTTACAAAGTTGACTGCGTGGCACCTTTCTTAAATGTCATGTTGCACAGGTTCGTAAATAGGGTAGACGGAAACTATACTGAAGCTCAAAAGGTGGACTGTGCTTGCTATTCAATTCAAAAGTTATCGCTTTCTAGCACATTTTGTTATTCTTCATGAGACCTGAGAATTATGTTTTACTACTACACGTGCCTGTGAAATGCCCAACCACTTATTAGCTATTTCATTTAATGGAATATCTTAATCCTCATCATCGACGACGGAGATCCACCACCATATCTGTACGTGTTTGTGATTGTTATTCAACCATTGAATAAATAACTCCAGTTAAAAAATTGTAATTCCCTAAATTTCTATCGCGTTCAAGTCATTCCTATTCAGATACACTTTAACTCAAATTTATTCGGATAATAATTAGTATGTTAAGAGCATCGAGTGGAATTGGAGGGTAATTAACTGCTATTTCTATTAGTGCCAGCGAATAGGTCGTTAGCGAGCGAACCGAAGAATTAAAGAGTATTTCATTAATGTTTCGTTCCAGTTTACATCAGTTCGGTATAATTACCTTGAAGCATGCGTTCATTCGTGACTACATTGTTAGGATGGGGAGAGAGGTGATACATCTAAGAATCCATACAACCACATAACTGTGTATGTGCATGTATATGTGCGTACATACAAATATACATTTATATATTATATATATATATATATATATATATATATATATATATATATATATATATATATATATATATATATATATATCGTTATATATATATATATATATTATATATATATATATATATCGTTATATATATATATATATATATATATATATATATATATATAAGGTTTTTAACTTTTAAATTTTCATATTCAAAAGAGACAGAGACTTCAAATTCGATATATCGATTTATTCACCACTCTATGTTAACATTTCTGTATATATATATATTTCTATATATATATATAGATATCGTTATATATATATATATATATATATATATATATATATATATATATATATTCTGAAAGAAAATAACGATGGTAGGTTGCGTACCGTCGATTATTCTTTCACCCTCTTGGATGATGTGTGTGTTTTGCTAATAATAGTAGTATTGGTGATGGCAATAATGCGACCCAGAAGAGATGGAGTATCCAGCAATTTGTAATATGTTGTAATATGTTACATTATTTTACGAGACATCTTATGATGTGGTTTATTTATCCTGGATACCCTATTGAAATGTGCATAGGTTTGGCTTATTGTGGTTGTTTCTGTTATTGTAATTGTTGCTGCAATAAAGTATCTTCAATGCATTGATTTTGAGCTCTATCTTTTAAGAGACATATATATATATATATATATATATATATATATATATATATATATATATATATATATATATATATATATATATATATATATATATATAAATATTTATATATATATATATATATATATATATATGTATATATATATATATATATATATATATATATATATATATATATATATATATATATATACATATATATATATATATATATATATATATATATATATATATATATATATATATATATATATATATATATATATATATATATATATATATATATATATATATATATATATATATATATATATATATATATATATATATATGCGCGTGCATACATTCAGATCTATATATAAATACATGTTTATATATTCAAATATATGCATGTGGATAATTTGTATGTATGTATAACTGGAACTCTATGCATGTGGATAATTTG
>NC_142943.1:36905655-36928155 GCF_046866305.1 Octopus bimaculoides | reverse complement strand
CATTCCTTCAGAATCAGATTCCGAAGAGTAAAGATATAGAAGAAACTTAAATAATATCTGTCACTCGTGTTTTAAACCACGTAAGTCAGCAGCTGGTCTTAACAGTTATCTATAGGCTCATCAACGGAGTGCTTGTGCTGTGTTACTGAGTGTGGTGTGAGTGTTGATGGGACGGCTATCATCTGTCAAGATGAAGCAATCATCATATAAATCTATATATACATATACACACACCATGGTGAACAAATCGTAGAGTTTCGATCTGCTATTTTCTTCTTACAAATATCAACTTGAGTTTGCTCTAACAATTGGTCTAATCAATGCAGAGCCGTTTCCTGCCTCATTGGTCTGAACACGTTTAGATATGACGGCTAAATTCCCGGTCGAAAGTAATACAAGTATAATTCAATTCTTCAAGAGAATGAGAGAGAGAGAGGGGAGGGGGGAAGGAACAATCTTGTTTACTTATGCTCTCTTAAGGCTGAATTTATTCTTGTAAAAACATGAAATTTCTAATAATTTATTCGCATATATTTTGTGTAGATCACTGCGAATGTTGTCTTTATTTCATTTTATCAAGGCATGCATTATTATGCCAATTATGTTACCCAGGTTAGCTGTGTTCTAATCTGTTCACACAATAACTAGATATAAGCTATTAATCTCTCCTCAGTTAGGTGTATCTTCTTTCTCTGATGAAGGTCTAAGGAGAGTGCAGACTAGACAGAGCATTCCTATTGTCTGCTCATTGTTAGATAAAACATTTTGCATGATAAATTTGTTTACTTTTCACAGCGAATGTTATATGTTTCTCTTAGAGCTACTGGTAACCTATAACCCAGTACAATCTTTCGTTTGATCGGACCGCCAACGACTAAACCGATAAGCCTACCAAATCTGCGCAATGAAGAGGATGGTTTTTCGTTTTACATCCTGCTTTGCAGGACGAAAAACAATAGCTGTCAAAGGGCGGCAGGGTGTTCTGCCATTCCTAACCTGGAACCTGGAACTAAGCGATTGCTAGTCATTATTTAGACATCTGTCTTGGAGAAGGAAAACTATGATGTAAAAACTACGACTTCATTTGCCTCCAGTAATGTTAACTATTCTTAGGCAAATGCATACGCTCTTAATGCAGTAAAAGTGGCCCATTTCCTCGTTTTGAAAAAGCTTCAGGTACAAACATTCCTTGGTTTTTAGCATCTTGGTTAATATCTCAAGTATGTCTTGCAGACAACGGTTGGCCGTACCTGAAAAGGGTAAAACACTCAATGAAAAATTTCATGATGGAACGAAGGTATGTCTTAGCGTTGGTGGTAAGCTCTCTGAACACCTGCTGCAAGATGCATCTGTCGATACTACATCCGTGCAAAGTGTGTACATCGCTAGCAGGCGTAAAAATTCACAACTGCACTGTTCATTTTTAAAAGAGCAAACAAGTTCTGGCATAACTCGAAGTGGCGTTGCACCTATTATGTATTTATTTATGTATGTATGTATGTATGTATGTATGTATGTATGCATGTATGTATGCATGTATGTATGTGTGTATGAATGTATGTAAATATATATGTATGCATAATGTATGTACATATGTGTATGTGTGTATATAGATACAAATATATATTCATACATACACCCACGTATATATGTACATACATACATACACACATACATATATACATGCATATATACATATATATATGCATATATGCATACAAACACACACACATACATATGTGTTTCAAATATTCCGTTTTGTTGGTAAGTGGAATATTCTTAAGCAACAAGCTTTTCGCTGATATACATACATACATACATACATACATACATACATATATATATATATATATATATATATATATATATATATATATATATATATATATATATATATATTTATATATATATATATATATATATATATATATATGTTTGTGGTGGTGGTGGTGGTGGTGGTGGTAGTAGTAGTAGTAGTAGTAGTAGTAGTAGTAGTAGTAGTAGTAGTAGTAGTTACAACAATAGTAGCTGTATGCGTGATAAGTAGTCGTAGCATCATCGATAAATACTATATCAAGCATCGTATATAAGGCTATAGAGAAAGTGAGCAATGACTTTTGAAGCATGAAATGATTTCAGGAATTCTATCAACCGTTCATGCTTCGTTTGCTTTTATTTCAGGACGACCGATTTTAATAATTGTCCATTTTGTTCATATATTTCGACTGTTCAATTTTCAGCAATCTATCGTCTCTTTCTGGTGCAATATATTTTCTACATTTACTCCTCTTACACTGGAATTACCTATCTCTTCCATCCCTCTGTTTCTCTGTCTGCCTCACTCGTTCCCTCTGATGCTATCTCTGCACACACACACACACACACACACACACACACACACACACACATATATATATATATATAGGGAGAATTCACAAAAAAACAACAAAAAAAACCCAAAAAACAACAGACGAAGACAGGTGGTGTAAACAACAAATGGATGTATTAGTTTAACGCTCGGGAATAGAGAAAGTCTTTGACGTTTCGAGCTACGCTCTTCAACTGAAAGGAACACAGAAAGAAATAAGGAGAGAAACAAATTCACACACTCAATTCACACACAAATTCACACACTCATGCACATGCGCACAGACACATATACACGCACACACACACACACACACACACACACACACACACACACACACACACACACACACACACACACACACGCAAACACACACAGAGAGTATAGTCTCAGTGAAGTATTGTGTGATGTTTAATGTTAAATCTGAAATTAGTTCAAAAGCCAATTAAAGATTTGTTGTAATTTGTATCGAAGTGACTTTCCAACTCTTGTACACATACGACATAACGTGCCTTTCTGTCTCTGTCTCTATCTGTCTCTCTTTCTACCACCCTCTCACCCTAACTCTATCTTCTCTCCCTGTCTCTTTCTCTCTCTCTCTCTTTTTACATTACTCTCTCTCTCTTTCTCTCTCTCTCTCTCTCTTTCTGTCTCTATCCATCGCTCTCTCACGCACACACTCACACGGTATTTTGTCTTCATTTGCACGTCAAGATTTTTTAACGTCGCCTTTTCTTTGATGGATTGTCTCTGTTTCTATGTCCGTTCCTCTCGCTCTTCTTTAATTCCTCTCTTTCATTCATTCTCTTTCCCTCTTTCATTTTATTGGTCTTCTATACCTTCGTTCAATATATTTTTTCATTCTGTTTTCTCACTATATGCTTGTCCCTTTGTGAAGCTCCCCCTTTCTATCCCCACCACCTCACATTATCATTTCTTCCCTCCTCCTCTTTGTCTTCTGATGATACCGATGCCTGTTTCTATGACAACACCGTTTAGTGTTACAGGCATTTAAATTCCTATTAATGTCTGTTGCTAAGGTAATAACACCTTCCTGGGTAAAGGGATATGTGAGTTGCTATAGTAACATGCAAAACTGCATCAAATCTGGCGCATGTCACGTTACTGTGAAAATTTGGGCCTTAGATCTTAGCAATCAGTGGCGACCGATTTGTATACTTATTAAACTCTTCATGAATGTCAGTAACTTGCATTCTCACGTTTAATTCTAAAACTTATGAAGCGACCCAATGGGAAATTCTCTTAGGTACACACTTGGCTTGCTGTCAAATCTCGCTCTTAGTATTACATATGCAAAATACACGTCACATAAAATGTAGACCTTATATAATCTAGTCCAGTGGTTCCCAAACTATGAGTCGCGACCCACTGATGGGTCGCGAACCGAATCCTAGTGGGTCGCAAAAAGTTATAGAATTACGCATTAGCTTTGATTAACTGCTGTCTATCGAGATAGTTCAAGACTCATGTTTTCAAATACCAGACTGGTGTTTTATCAAGCAGTAGGCTTTTTTAATTCTATTATTGAGTGTAGCAAGAAACAGGCTCATCCTTCTTACAGGTCTCAATGAAAATGTAACGTGAAATAAATTTGTTTCTTTCCTTAATGTCTTTACCCAGTAGAGTTAAGTGGGTCGCCATAAACTGGTGTCATAAATAGTGGGTCGCGTCTCTAAAAAGTTCGGGAACCACTGAGTCACTTCCAAAATGATGGATAGTGAACCCCCCCCCCCCCAAAAAAAAAAGAGGTCCTGAAGTGGATTCCTTTGATTGAGGCGGTGTAACAGGATGACTACAATCTAATGACTGACACAGTTAAAAGATAAATGATTATATACATACATACATACATACATAAACATACATACATCCATACATACATATATATATATATATATATATACATATATATATATATATATATATATATATATATATATATATATATATATATATATATATATATATATATATATATATATATATATATATATGTGTATATATTGACACTCAGGCTCACGAAGGATTTCCGCTTGTGTCCATGTTTAAAATTCCACTCCCATGATATGGGTATAAACGAGTCTAAAATTTTAAAGTAGAAAGCAGCGCGTAGTTTCTGCGAACTAAGCAGTCTGTGATAAGAATCGAACTCCTTCGCACACGCGTGCGCCCACACGAACACACATGTATGCACATACTTTTAAAACTTACATCGATATTGCGTGTTTATATGTGTTTACATACATACGTACATTAATACACATACACATATATATATATATGCATATATTCAATCATACACATATACATACATACGTGCATACATATATGCGTATATGTATGTATATATATATATATATATATATATATATATGCATGCGTGTGTGTGTACGCATGTGTGTGACTGAGTGTATGTGTACTTGTTTAGCATGTGATTTCCTCTGAGACTATGAGTTGCAGCTGAGACAATTACACCGAACAAATCTCATTTTGGACATTTTCGATACACAAAACACCAAACGTGTTAGATTATCTTTTTTAACACTTCATAATAGACGGAGGTTGTATTCAGGAATAAAACCAATTTTCAATGGAACTGTTTTCCTGTTTTTCATTAATATCTCTTCCAATATCTAGTTGTCCATTATTTATTATGTAGATGATATTTTATTGTTTTAAGTCAGTATTCTTCAAGCTATACTGGCGCACCACTACATCAAGGGCGTAGTTCTTGGAATTCAAGAGCGCACGGTTATTTAATACATTGCCAATACATCTGAGAGATCTACATGGAGTAGGGGTAGATGTTTCTAAGAAACAATTTGACTTCCTGCTATCGAAGGAACCTACATCGCGGCAAAAACTCAAAAGAGGGTAGTAATATCGAACACCTTCCTTCATCAAAAGCCAACCACATACGAATGGCCATTGGAAAGGTGATACCACTGACGGTGCTCTTGGATGGGCGCAGCCTTTGGGTGCTGGAACGCATAGAATGCGCATCAGTAATGCTTACTCTATTGCTGGTGGTGAAGTTGAAATTCCATATCTACATCTACCTACCTACCTACCTACCTACCTACCTACCTACCTACCTACCTACCTACATACCTACCTATCTATCTATCTATCTATCTATCTATCTATCTATCTATCTATCTATCTATCTATCTACTTTTAACAGTCGAGTATATATCTTAGCATTTCTATTAATTGATCGTTTGACAACTATTGTTGTTCTGTTTATGTCCTGGTAAGAAACAATTCAGCAAAAGACATAACGAAAGGGAAAATACCAGGCTTGAAATAGACAAGGTGGTGAGTTAAAAGACTAAACGTTCAATACCGTGCTCCAGCGTGGCCGCAGAGCAATAAATGTGACGTGTAAAAATGTAAAATCTCCATTCGGTCATGACTGACTATAGGATTGCGCCTAGAAAGTTACTCTCAGAGGATCAAATCTGGGCAAGTCTGTTTATGGAAGACCAGCAGTCGCCTATGCATACCAGCCTCTCTTCTCCAAGCCACTGATGTTATCCAAGGGAAATGCAAAGGCCGATACAACTTGGCACCAATGACGTCGCAGCTCATTTCTACAAATGTGAGAACCGGCGGAACGTGAAATAAGGTGTTTTGCTCAAGAACACAACGTCAGCCCGGTCAGGGAATCTACTTCATGATTGTTAGTCCGACGCTCTAACCAGTAAGCCATGCCCAAAATCTCTCCCACTTTGTTTCATTATATTTCTTTCTTTCTTTCTTTCTTTCTTTGTTTCTTTGTTTCTTTGTTTCTTTGTTTCTTTGTTTCTTTTTTTCTTTCTTTCTTTCTTTCTTTCTTTCTTTATCACATACGTTCGCTTTCTTAGTGGGAAGTGATTGTTTGCGTCTCCTCATGAGAACGATAAACAAATCGAACCTCAGTAATAGTCTTAAAGACATAATTCAATTGATTTCCTTAGCCAAACTGTCATATTACAGGGATGGAAAGAAACGAGTACCGATTTCCACGTGATAGTGGGGGACAAACACAGTGAGGCATACATATACATACATACATACATACATACATACATATATAAATGCATGGATATAAACACATGAGAGGATTCAACACAGTTTCCGTCTATTAAACTAACTCGCAAGGCATTACGCATACACACATACATACACACATACATACGCACATGCACACGCACACACATGATAAAAACATACATACGTGCACACATATATATATACATACACACATATATGCATACACACACTCATACATACAGACATATATACATACACACACTCATACATACATACTCATACTTACATACACATACATACACACAGACATACATACACACAAACACATACACATACATACATACATACACAAATACATACATATACATGTATGTGTATTCTATCGATATCTAATTTTTTCCTAGAACCTTATTCTCAGTGTGAATGTATATAAACGAAAGAATACACATTGCTCATATAAAATCCGTGTGCTCCTTTTTTTTTGTTTTCGTTTTTCCTTTTGAAGTCATTGAAAAGGGAAAATTCTGAGTGAAATAAAGGGAACGGTGACGTTTTTAGGGCTTGGTATGAAATGGTCAACGGAGAAAAAATTTTAATGGGCATCGGGGCCAGCAGGAACTGTCTAGCTACCACCTAACAACGGACCAAACTGCTCATAAACATTCGGAGCTGGACATTGATTATTTTCGTATTTCATAGCAGCATGCCGGTTCTCGATGATATATGTGCATGTATGTACATATATACACGCGCGCGCGCGCACGCACACATGCGCGTGCGGGAAAAAATACACACGCACGAGCACACAACTCTACACTAACAAACATGATACGAATTTATACATACAGACATCTATGGGTTTGCGTTTGAGTGTAATTATAAATATCTATCTGTATTCTTATATATATTTATACTACGTATGTATATATATATATATATATATATATATATATATATATATATAAACATAATTAAGGGATCAGCAAGCATTTGCTTCACCATATACCGAAGTTCAGAAATAGTAGCTAAAAAAGTTTGAGACTCCAACAGATCGCATTACTTGTAACTCACAAAGGCAAAAACAAGAACAAAAAACAATGAAAACTAACCATTTAAAGTTAATCATAGACGCGTTACTGGATTATGAATGATGAATTTCAATTTCCGTCATCGGTATGATATTCCAGTAGTACATTCGACTATGCTAGCAAACCGCGCAAGTATGAACGAGTGAATATCATGCCTCGACACAATCTGAAAGCATAACCGAACTTACCTCGGCCAGCCATTCCACTACTTCCTCCTCAAGAAATTACCATGTGCGTTACAAACAATACCGCAGAAGCTTTGCGTTTACTATCAGGGAGTGAATTATTATTACAAATTAAAAGGGTAAAGATTTATCAATTTATTAATTTATTAATAAATCAACAATTAATAATTTTTACCAAGCCCTTCGGTATGTAAGCACCATTAGCTGCTATTTCTGAACTTCGGTATATGGTGAAGCAAATGCTTGCTGATCCCTTAATTATGTTTATAAATGTATGGGAACTTTTAAATAAGTTCTCCACCGATAATGGTGCTTACATACCGAAGGGCTTGGTAAAAATTATTAATTGTTGATTTATTAATAAATTAATAAATTGATAAATCTTTACCCTTTTAATTTGTAATAATTATATATATATATATATATATATATATATATATATATATATATATATATATATATATATATATATATATATATATATATATATGTGTGTGTGTGTGTGTGTGTGTGTGTGTGTGTGTGTATATACATATATATATTCATATATATATTTATATCCATATATTAAAAAGTTATACATGTATGTTAAGTATATTGGTTTACGACACTTTGGTAGATCCTTATTGTTTCTGGCATTTATTTGTGGCAAATTCATAATGACAGGCGCGCGCGCGCGTCTTGCCTGGACAATGTCTACTTGTACCGGCGTTGTGAGCTTGAAGCATTTATTTGTATATCTTTAGTAGAAACTTGAAGTCATGTTCTGATGAAACATAAAGAATCTGTATGTATGCGCACATACATGTATCTATTTTTGTACGTATCTCTCTATTCATCAATCTGTCTATCTTTATATTTGTGGTTGTCGTCATATCACTTGACAATTAGTTTCAGTTTGTTTATGTCCACGTGACTTGACAGTTCGGCAAAAAAAACCCCGATAGTATAAGATACCGGGATCGATATGATCGAATAAAACCTTCAAACCTAAGAGAAATACATATACATATATACACAAAAGACATATGCACCCGCGTGCACCAACACACGTACACACACACGAATAGACTCACAAACACACACACATACAATATTATAGGCTATTCATTTATTGATTTCAGCTAGTGTCTATTTCCGATTACTTACTCATTCCGCGGTGGTACTCCAGCATGACTGCAGCCGCATGACCGAGTAAAAGAATTAAAGAATACCGACATTATTTACAATACACCTTTGTGAAATACAAAATAAACTCAGAGTGATATTCCAACCACATCTACTTGGTATAAGAACACGGAACCTACGAATATTAATTTCGTTTAATTACTTAATTTTTCTTAACTACTTTCATCACATCTTAAACAAAAGTCTTGGTGTTAATTATTTTATTTTTTATTGTATTCTTTTATTTTGCAATTTTTAGTAACTAAACTAGGACCATGCTGGAACAGTTTTTCAAATTTGTCATTCATAACTTCGACCTTAGTTGCCTCAATGTTTAGTCTTATTGTGAGTGACTTAACGAGATTGCCGAAAAATACACGTACTTATTAACATATTTAAAAAGAAATTTTTAACCACGTAATAACTATTACGTCCCCCTATCTCAGGTCATGGGCGCTTCTCTCTCCCTCTGTCTCTGTTTCCGTCTTTTACTTTCTCTGTTTTTTTTCTTTGTCCATCTTTCTGTCTCACTCTTCGCCTTATCCTCCTTTTCTCTCTCTCCTTTTTCTTTCTCTCTCTTGTACTGTATTTCCCTTCAACTAATCATGTGAAAGCAATTCATTTACGTTTTCTCTACCTCACATCACGGATACTTCCCTCTCCCTTTTTATTTCTATCCCTCTTTTTGTCTCTCATTCTTTTTATGTCACCCTCTTTTTTTTCTCCCTCTTCTTCTCTAATCACGTGGAAGCGTTACCGACGGGCTAAGTTTCGGACTGACAAGCAGAATTATCATAAGATTCCAGACGCCAATTTGATAATTACAAAGTTATTTGACTGAATTCTTCATTACTTTCAAATTAACAAAAGCAAAGTCTTTGTTATTCCGCAGAAATATTGTAACAAATGTGTTAAACAATGAAAATCAAAATTGGTTTGGGTGGAATTTGAACGATTACAGCATAACAGTCGATCCGATGTTCTGGCGTTTCCGCATATTGGCTGCCTAACTATTCATTTTACATATTATTCAAAATTCTTTCAATAGTAATTTTGCATTGTTTCGTAGTCGTCAATGTGTTATGTCTTCCGGATTACGTGTTACCATGAAGAAGTTACAACTGAAATAAACTTTCAGTCTAAAATTACTGGCATGAAATTAATGAAAGGACAACGGAAATTAAACAATGTGTCTACTTAAGAATATGTAATTCCCTTTATCACAGCTTTGCTTCAATCACTGTTGTTATGAAATGAAAGATGTCTTTACAATTTTAATTCAAATATTTCAAGCCGGAACATCGCTTCAGTAATATAACATGCAAAGAGCAATCACAGATGTCGCATGTTCATTTGATACTATCTTGAATTAATGATAATTTTGATCAACATGTGTACGTTTTTTTCTAACTATATATATGTTCTATGTTTTTAATTTAGTGTTAATTTTGACGGGTCACCTGCTTGGAAGCAAGGCTATGAAAGAAGGTATCCTGTTTTGTTCAGAATCCTTTAAATCCTAAGAAAGCCTTGCAGATATCTATAGTCCTAGATCTCGTGGTCATTTGTAGTATATGGATTAAGGAGTTGCGTTCTCTCATCAACAACCCAATTTCAATCATACATTGCTCCAGACGGGATTATACGCATCCTGTTGCTTCAATAAATGTATGAAGCTGAAAGTGTATCTTGGGTACAGAATTTGTATATATGTATGTATATATGTATGTATGTATGTATGTATGTATGTATGTATGTATGTATGTGCAGATTTGTATATTTTATGTATGTATTCTCATGCATATAGTTGCATATCTAGACATGCTTTTTTATTTGGTCCATGCTTGTGAATGTATGCGTAACTGGAAGAACAAATCCATATTTACTTGAGTAAGTACGAGAGCCTCTGTACACACTACTAATACACAGGTACGCCATCCCTGACTCTACCTTGGTGCCTTTGTTATTTAAATACCTTGATTCGATCGGATCCGGAAAATTTTATAATTACAAAATTTTTTATGATTTTTTTTTAAACATAGAATTGCTAGGAGGGTCCATCTGAGTAAAATAGGAACCAAAGGGGTCCATAAGTGAAAGGGGGTTGAGAAAGATTGATCTACATTATCAAATGCTTAATCAGACAAAACTATGATGAAGCCATTCATCTTATCTCGTCTCTTTATCTAATACGAGTTAGTCTCTGTAGTATGTCCTTTATTCAAAACATGGTAGAGCGTGATTTGCCAATTGGCAGCTTCATATTCAAGGTGATTTGCCTACTATTTGTTGCTGGATCACGTACTGTGTTGTGGCTCCTTCTCGTGTTCGTTTTATCTTAGCTTGGATTAGACATTGGCATTATTGAAACTAATGAAAAGAAGAAGGAGGAGGAGAATCCATCAGTACAGTCGTATAATCACTGAGCCAATCGACCTCTTTTCACTGTTGATTCTGTATCCTTTCGTCTGTTGGCTAAAAACAAATATAAACCGAGGCGCCAGTTCTTATAGAAATCTCTAAAGTTTTTCCTCAAGGGACAAACTCGATCCTAATATCTATCAGTCAGAACGACTCGTTGATGAATATCTACCTTTTTCTTCGTTTATTTATTTATTTATTTTAACTATGCGTGTAGTTGAAGCGATATCAACCGGAGAGAATGAGATACGAGGATTATATAATTAGCTTGACTTATCACCGCGTCTCTAGCTATTTCGCTTTGAGTGTTGTAAATATTTCACGAAATAACTTCCGCTCTAAGTTTTCCATCGTGTACTTTTACGTTAACAGACATAACACAAAACAGTCGCCATTTTAAACTCCCTCTAATTAGCTCTCTTATTTCTACTATATGTGATTCATCTTTACTATATATATAACAGTTATCTATCATTTTCATTCCTTGTCTTTTCCTTTTTCTCTTTTCATTCTTTCATTTCTTGCTTTTTCTTTCTTTGTTTAATTCATTCACTCATTAATTTACGTCAAGCCTTCTTAATTTATTTAGATTTGTTTTAATTTTTGACTGGTTTCGTTTTCCTTTGAGTGTTGTAAATATTTCACGAAATAAGCTTCTCTCACATATTTTTTACTCAAAAACACGCACAAACTTATGCATACATGCACACATAAATACATACATACATACATACATACATAAATGCATACATACATACATACATCACTGGCACTCCGTCTTTTACTAGACGATTGTTTCAGTTGATACGATCAAGAACAGCCTGTTCGTGATATTAACCTGGAAGTGGTTGAGCACTTCGTAGACACGTGTACCGTTAACGTAGTTTTCAGGAAGAATCAGTGTGACACAGAATGTGACAAGGCTGGCCCATTTGAATTACAGGTACTACTCATTTTTGCCAGCTGAGTGGATTGGATCAGTGTAAAATAAAATGCATTGCCTAAGGACACAACGCGTACAGGGAATCGAACTCACGACCTTACGTTCGTGAGCCGAATACCCGGACCACTAAGCCACACCTTCACTACATACATACATACATACATACATACATACATACATACATGGTTTTGTGAGTAAATGACTGAGAGAAAACACACACATACACGTTGCGATTTAATTTTTAAAATGAAGAGCAAGCAACAAATATGTAGAACTTCATATGTAGTCCCGTATATCTAAATGAAAACACCGAGGACGACTCGACTTATAGCTCAAGTATCATTTGGTTGAAATCTACTGCTAGGTAACTCAGAGAGTACATGTAGAAAAGAAAACATAGCAGGATGGATTGTCTATAAAATATCTTGTTATATCGCCCTACGCATATTTCTTTAACAAAAGATGATGATCGATTATGTAAATTATATAATACAATTGCATAATTAAATCTTCAGAGATGCATAAATTTTGTTCTGAATGTTACAGGAATATTGACAGTGGTATCTACGTGGTTCCACCGCAATTTTGCTAAATTAGGTTAAGAAGATAGCTATATATCTACTCTGCTCAGAGACGCTTTGGCAGCACAAAATTTCGTTTCTGTGCTCTTATCTACGGGGCATGCAGCAACTAATAACAAATATATAAGTTCATGCTTTAACCATATCTAATGCAAAATTTTGTAAAGCTTTGCCATTCAATATATGCAAATCCATGAAAATAAGTGTAAGGATGGAAAACTTCTCTGAATGGGTATGTTTGACGTAAAGATAGCGGTGCTGCACACTGAAGCCAATAATTGACAGTAAAACAAATTAGTATTTTTGATATGTATGTGTAAAAACCTGTATGTATGTATGTCGGTATCCTACATGAATGGGTATATATATATACATGTATATGTTGCATTGTGTGTGTGTTTGTGTGCGTTCCTGTGTATGATTGTAGATGCATGCAGAGAATATCTCAGTCAAACTATACTTTATATTATAAAAGAAAACCCATTAAATGTGAGGTCAACTGTTGGTGTCAGTAGCACACCATTTGACGCAAATGTTCGCTTACATCATAGACAAAAAGAAAAATCTTTTACTCTTTGAGATTCATTGTTTTTTTTTATTTATTTTAGTGTATAATGTGTTACATACATATTATCTAACGAGGTATTTCTTATTATTTTATAGGGAACTAACTGTTTGCAGGAGGCCCGTTTGTCCACCACAATTCACGGCGTAGTATCCTATTGATATTTGATATATCAGCCGAAATATTTGAAGGTAGGACCTTTAATTTGGTTTGCATAGTTTTCTTTGTCTTTGTGTCTTTTTTCATATATATATATATATATATATATATATAGATGAACATACATATGCATTCTATACGCATATATATATTATATGCATATATATATTGTGTGTGTGCGTACATATATATATATATATATATATATATATATATATATATATATATATATATATATATATATATATGCAAACACACACATACTGTGAGCGCAGTCCGTTCTAGTGTCCTGTTCATTTACTAGATTCGTATATGAGTAATTGAAATACACAGAAAAGGGGTAATCCACTCCAAGCTACACGAAATGCGTACATAAACGTTAACGGAAGGATTCTGCATGCTTTACCAACCATGTATATGCGTGCGGGCTCTGCTCGGAGTCCCTTGCTCAAATTTCACCTCGTTATGCGAGTTTAGTTTTCTTCGGAAAAACCGTTCGTTATTCAGTTTGTTCGTTTAGAGTACCATTCGTATGTCACCGTTATAATGCAAACATGAATTCTTGCATATACAATTTACAGTTCCGTTGCGATAAAATCGACAAAGAAAAAAAATTACTGCATCCAGTGAAAGATAAATATCATTTAATGTACAATATATTAAAATAAGACCTATTAGTAGTTTGCTTGTAGTTAAGACACGTGGTTGGGTTGGTTTTATAACGCGCTTTGTGTCTCCGTGCTCAGTTTGTGGATCATGGTGTGTAGATGTGTGATGGTGTGTGAATATAAAAATAATATTTAAAAAAAACGAATAAATAGACCTATGTTCTATAAATGTTAATCTTATTCTTCAGTTTCTATTGAAAATGATGGTGAGGGTGGAAAGGTAGATGCATCCTCAGTGTATATTAGTTGAAAAGTGGGTGAATGATTCGAGTATAGCTCTAGTTACTAGGCCTGCACTGTGCTAACGTATTTTGGCTGAAGAGAACAGATGTAAAAGAGCCGCCTCCCTGCAGTGCTTTTGATTTTCGGGATAATACAAAATCGATGGTGTTCTTCGATAGCCTCTGATTAGTACTATCGTATTTAAAGGATTTTGCATTCAGTTTTCTTGTAAATGGTTATTCCTTATTGCTTTCGTATATATATATATGCACATATCCTCTGCCCTTTGTTTTTGTATAGTCCTAAATATTTTCTTCAACCCTTGTAACCAACGGAGAAAATATTTTAATGTGCGAGCTTGGAGACTTTCATAGCATTGTTTCATTATATTAAAGATTAGAATTATGTCTTCCACAGTTAATCTTGCTGAAAACGTAACAGGCAAAATGGATTCATTTATCATTTCAGATTTCAATTATTTCTCCAACGTTGCTCCAGAGTGAAGCTTATTTTAAATCGCGATATACGAACACATATCGCTATAGAGAAATAAAATTATAAATGATTTAGCGCATAGAGTTTCTTTTTCTCCGGTTTCTGAGAATACGTGGAGATACAAAATAAGTTTTATTTTTATATTTTTAGCTATCTAGGTATCGATAACATATGTACTAATAACATGCAGAAATCGAATCAATCTACAATATTAACTTTCCCTTCATGAAAAAAATTGTCAAACTTATTCCAGTCAACAAAAGACCTCCCAAACTATTGAAATAGTAGCAGGATAGCAAAGAATGATGGAATACACATTGGTTTGTGGTTTTTGTGGTAGATGAAAATTCTATCACTAGAATTATATTGTTATTATTATTATTATTATTATTATTATTATTATTATTATTATTATTATTATTATTATTATTATTATTATTATTATTATTATTATTATTATTTTATGTTTGACTTTTGTTTTGCATTTGTACAAGTTGGATCCAAGTCTCACCCAGAGACCTCAAGAGACAAGTTAGAAGTTCATGTAGGTGTTATGCCTAGGGTACCATATATTTGGATTTGTACAGTTCTGTTCAAGTGAATGTTTAAGAAACCATAAGAAAATTATGTTTGCTTTAAAATTTGAGATCACATAGACAGTATTTTACGTAGGATATGGGCAGTTCCCATGAGCACTATCTTTTGAACTTCAGCCATTTTGGGGGTTTCCTGGAATCTGATCTAGGTAGTAATCAGCCCGTTTCGTTGTCATTCCCAGGGCACCTATGACAATAGGTATTGTTTTCGTCTTCAGATTCCACATTTTGCTAATTTCTATTTCAAGATCTTTATATTTGCTCAGTTTTTGGTAGGTCTTGACAGATACGTTTATATCGATTGGGACAGTCATATCAATGAGGAGGCATGATTTTTGTCTGAAATCTTTCAGTATGATGTCTGGCCTATTTGCGTCTATCTTTCTGTCAGTTTGAATGGTACTGGGGGTGGTTTGTGTTCCCACCAGTTTTTATCATGGGACAAGTCCAGGTTTTTGTATATTACCCAGTGAATATATTGTGCAGCTCTATCATGCCTGTTGAGATACTCTGTAGGCGCAAGCAGACTGCACATGGAGACAACATGATCGATGGTCTCATTTTGTTGTTGGCATATACGACATAATGGGGAGCTGCCGTTCTTTAATATGTTGGCCTGGTAGTTCTTTGTAGGTAGGCATTGATCTTATTATTATTATTATTATTATTATTATTATTATTATTATTATTATTATTATTATTATTATTATTATTATCATTATTATTATCATTATTATTATTATTATTATTATTATTATTATTATTATTATTATTATTATGAGGGCGGCAAGCTGGAAGAATCGTTACCGCGTTGGACAAAACGCTTAACAATATTTTGTCGGTTTTATCTTCTGAGTTCAAATGCTACCAGCAACCACAATACCTTTCATCCTCTCGGGGTCGATAAGATAAGTAGCTGTTGATGACTGGGGCTAATGTAATTGCCGTATCTCCTCCAAGATTACTAGCATTGAGCCAAAATTTGAAAGCAGTATTATTATTATTATTATTATTGTTATTATTATTATTATTATTGTTATTATTATTATTATTGTTATTATTATTATTATTATTATTATTATTATTGTTATTATTATTATTATTATTATTATTTTATGTTTGACTTTTGTTTTGCATTTGTACAAGTTGGATCCAAGTCTCACCCAGAGACCTCAAGAGACAACAATATTATTATTGTTATTATTATTATTATTGTTATTATTATTATTATTGTTATTATTATTATTATTATTATTATTATTATTATTATTATTATTATTATTATTAGTTTTCAGTTTTATAGATCCTCTTACTTTTTTCTTTTGGCTCATCCTTATCGTGATAGCGGACAAGGTTTATTTCACAGATAATTTCATTTATACATTATTTTCTAACAATATGGTAATCTACAAAATAATTTAGGAGCTTAAACACGTTCTTATCTAGGGTTTCAAAACATACATGCAGACGCACATACACACACATACACACAGACACACACAGACACACACACACTCACACACACACACACACACACACACACACACACACACACACACACACACACAAGTATGTGTAAGTATCTACATATATTTATATGAAAGTATATACTTATATATATATATATATATATATATATATATATATATATATATATATATATATATATATATATATACATATATATATATACAGTGAAAGAGGGAGAGAGAGAGAGAGAGAGAGAGAGAGAGAGAGAGAGAGAGAGAGAGAGAGAGAGACAGACAGAGAATGAAAAAGAGAGAAAGAGGAGGAAGAGAGAACGCAGGAGATGATATGAAGCTGGAAATTTCATCATTAAATATTAGCTGAACTTGTGGTACGCTACAAGTTTGATTTTCAGGTGTTTTATATATATATATATATATATATATATATATATATATATATATATATATATATATATATATACATGCATACATACATATATTTATATCTATGTTTTCATATAAAAGTTATATAGGCTTCATTATTCTCGATATCTTTCATCCTTTCGGGATCGATTAAACAAGTACCAGTCATGCACTTAATCACTCCCCGCAAGTTTCAGGCCTTGTGCCTATTGTAGAAAAGATTCGCATATACATAGGTATCTGAATTTACATATATGCATAAATACACAGACACACACACATACTCATACACACGCACGCACGCACATACATGCACACATATACACGAACACACATATACACGAACACACATATACACATATATATGAGTGAGTGGACGAACGAAAGAGATTTCTCTGAGAAGCCTGCGAAACTTTAAGTCGCATAGCGCCAGATCAAGGTATTCTAAACAATGATAATTATGATGATGATGATGATGATGATAATAATGATAATTATCATTATAATTATCATTATCATTATTATTATAATTATAATTATAATAACAATAATAATAATAATGTCTATATATATATACACACACACTCATATATATATACGCACGTACATACAGACACACGTGTAGATAGATAAATTGATAGATATATATGTAGCCAGAATACGTGCATTCATATATATATACAAATATAGAAATATATATTGTATACGATGTGTGTACATATGTATATATATATATATATATATATATATATATATATATATATATATATATATATATATATATATATATATACGTGCGTGTTTGTATTTACATGAACAACATATCTTGTTTTCTTTTTTTTCGTTAATGCTAGAGTACAGCAAGATGTACCCTTTTCATTCTCAGCACGTTGTTTGTCAATTAGTGTAAATCCAGATCTTTCTACTTTGGACATGTTTCGTCATTCAGTTGGATTAAATGCACAATATGCATGTAACATCATTTCCTCCATGATCATCAAGCATGATTGATTTTAGGCATTATCTGCTATACTACATAACTACACTTTAGGAAAAGAAAATCTTTACACAGACATACATGCACACACACAATTGTGTGTGTGTGTGTATATATATATATATATATATATATATATATATATATATATATATATATGATGGTATATGTAAAACTTAAAATTTCCCGTTATTTTTATTTTGTTCTTTCAAATGATAAGTTGAAGGCTTAAAAAATTACGTAAGGCAAAAAGACGGTAATAAAACGAGGTAAGATAGGTGGATTAAGACCTACACACACATACACAGACACAGACACACACACACACACACAAACACAAACACACAAACACACATACACACACTCACTCACACATATACAAACACATATATACACACACACACCTCTAATCACTTTCACAAATAACACACAAAAAGACGGAAGAACATCTAATTTTAATATGGACGGTTTTCCCAATAAGATGCAAGTATTTATTTATTCAATATTTCTTTAAAAGTTCATTTTATTTTCATTTATTTTTGAGATTTTTTCAGTTAACTTTTTTGTGTTCTTTCTACATTTTTCTCTTACGTGATAGTTTCCTCCAAAATACACACCCTTTTGTGGCTGTGTGGTAACAAGCTTTCTTCTCAATTATATGGTTCCGGGTTCAGTCCCACTGTGTGGCACTTTGGGCAAGGGTCTTCTGTTATAGTTTCGGGCTGACCAAAGCCTTATGAGTGAATTTGTCTGTGTTTGTCCCCACCACCATCGTTTGACAACCGATGTTGGAGTGTTCACAACTCCGTAACTTAACGGTTCGGCAAACGTAACCGATAGAATATTTACTAGGCTTACAAAAATAAGTCTTGAAGTCGATTGCTTCGTCTAAAATCCCCTTAAGGCGAGGCTCCAGCACGGCTCCAGTCAAAACGATTGAAACTAGTATAAGAATAAAAGAAAAGGAATTTATTTTTGCAATTAATTCGCAAATGGTAAAATTAAGGTAATCTATTAGATGTGTGTAGGTATCTACACACATAGAGATTCTCTCTCACAGACACATACACACATTTATACATACGTAGACACACACGTATCTAAACAGGTGTGGTTGTATGGTTAAGAGGCTTGCGTTGCTATCACTTGGTTTCAGGTTCAATTCAACTGCGTGGCACCTTTGGCAAGTGTCTTCTACACCTCGTCAATAGTAGAAGAAATTTTGATTAAATCTGATAGATGGAAGCATAGTGTGTGTGTGTGTGTGTGTGGTGTTACTGTGTGAGTGAGTGCATATGTGTTTGCATACTTGTGTATTCGAATAAGATGCGAGTCAGCATTGTACAAGTTCATTATATACTTATGTGTATTTCTATACTTTCACTTTCATACATGTACGTTAGTGCCTTCATAAACACATACACACGTGGACATACACGAAGACACAGTCACACAGACGCATACTCATTATGTCTATTCATAATTAGAGCCATATATGCATATACAAATATATTTATTTACATACGTGTATTTATATATATATATATATATATATACAGAGAGAGAGAGAGAGAGAGAGAGAGAGAGAGAGAGAGAAGAGAGAGAGAGAGAGAGCGAGAGAGAGAGAGAGAGAGAGAGATAACCCATGCGTATAAGTATATATATATATATATATATATATATATATATATATATATATATATATATGTCTATGTGTGTGTGCGTGCGTGTGCATTTATTCAAATATGCGTCTTTATGATATGTGTTAGCATATGTATATGTGAATGAATCTGGATCGTTATCATGAAGCGTCCGTGGTGTTTCTGGGTTCTCCAGGGTCTTAAAGTTTTTCAATATCAGATCCTCTTGTCCCTTTGTGCCTGCTGAGATTGAACAATTCCCAGCTTGCATGTCAATAGCAGTAAATCACTGGTCCGTTATCTTTATCCAAAGCTTTTCCGTTATCCAAGCGTTATACGATTTTGTAGGAAGTAAACAGTCAATAACAATGTATGTAATCTTCACGAATCCACAAACACTTTCCACTTTACATGAAAGCAAGACAGACCAAATATGCATTCCCATCATCAGCTGTCAAACGGATATCACTGTGGTTTCGACACCTGGCTACTATTATTCAATATTGTGGTGTCAAGAGTATTAAAACACAAGCGTTGCCCGGGAAACCATAGTAATCAGCAGGAGAACAACTTTATGACGACACCTGCTTTTTACTAGAATCAACAACATAAAATTAAACAATTAGTTTTAACATATAATTACAAAATAGTAAGTATAAATCAAAGAACTCACACAGAAAAGGGAGTACGATCCTAAAGTTATAATGCAAAGGAACATATTAAAGGAAAAAAATCTATTCAACCACCAATATTGCACATAATGATATCAGCCGAAGGAACAGCAAACCAACACATACATACAGATACATAATGTATGTATGTATATATGTCTGTCTGTCTCTATGTATGTATGTATGTCTCATATTTTTTAATTATTATAAATCTTCCACTGAGGAGGGTGCCGGTTTCCAACAAAAATGCAAGGTTCCATCTTTAAGTTTTAGTTAAAACAGACAAATTCACATTTGGTACTTGGGGAAAGTCCTGTATGTATGTATGTATGTATGTGTGTATGTATGTATGTATGTATGTATGTATGTATGTATGTATGTATGTATACATTCCAATATGGCATGAAGTACACTCTGGAAACACCTCGAGTTGAGTAAATTTTAACTTTACTTCTAGCTACTCAACTGACCGCATATATCATAGGGGTCTCGTTTTTGTTCAACATTGCTTTGTTAAATAAACATTTTGTAGAAGGCGTTTGGTTACTAAAAGAAACAGAATTCTGAAGCGAGAAGACAAGCCAAACTCCATGTACTTTTGTTGTTTTCAAAGATCGTTTAGTGCAAAAGGTAGAGGCTTACAGCCTCCATTTTCTTTCTTTTTTGCCGATATTTTAATTGTTTCTTTCGAGGGAAGTTGTTGTTTTTTTCCATATCTATTTACTATTTATGTATTATTTTTTTTTTCGTTCATGGTCAATGAGTGAAAACGACCAACAAATAATACACTACCACGAATAACAAAACTAAAAAAAACACACACACAAACTACTATGATCAAATACAAAAGATTAGTTCTAGTTTTATTGTTATTTATATGTATTATTTATTTTCATTTTTATTCTTATTTTGCTTATTGTTTTTTATATATTTTTTCCACCTTATTTATAACAATTTATTGGTGATCCGATCTTTGATACGTCACTCGCGGCGATACCAAGACTGGCAAGGTTTGAAGAAGAGATGCTTATCCATGCATAGCACTTACACCAACCGCTGTGCCGCTGGTATTGTTTATGACCGCGCAATAACAACAACAACAACAACAATAGCTACTACTACTGCTACTACTGGTAGTATTTCCGGCTGCTACTCGCTCGATTGCTACTAGTATTACTAACATAAATTGTACATTTTCTGTTACTTACTTCACCCACCCACAGTGACAAAAATTAGTGAATAAAAAAAAAAGACAAACAAAAAACCTCAAAAAGAGCAAAAAGCAAAAACAAACTGAAAACAATATTATAAAACAAAAAAAAAAAGAAGTAATGATAGTCATAACTATTCTCACCTTTGTTGTATAATATCCAACTTAATTTAAATTCACAGATACAACCACTCTCACACCGTACCAACCGATATATACACGCATGTATACACACACACACACACACACACACACACACACACACACATATATATATATATATATATATATATATATGTATGTACTCATACGTACCAATCGACACACACACATACCCAGGTGACCTCTACTATCTACTATTATTATGTATAAACACCTGTAAGTGATTCAGTACAATTGTTAATTACTAAAGTCTATGATTTACTCTGAAAAATATGTTGTGTATTTGTATCATTTCATTTTGTATATATGTTTGTATGTTTGTATATACACACTGTACCGGTATGAATACGTGCATATTTGTTTTTAATTATTAGTATTTTTCATTGAAGAAGGGAGTTGCATACTAGCAAAGAA